>NC_082661.1:181271351-181574381 GCF_025265405.1 Mesoplodon densirostris
TACATGACTCTTTTTGAATTATGGTTTTCGCAGGGTATATGCCCAATAGTGGGATTACTGGGTTGTATGGTAGTTCTATTTGTAGTTTTTTAAGAAACCTCTATACTGTTCTCCATAGTGGCTGTATAAATTTACATTCCCACCAACTATGCAAGAGGGTTCCCTTTTCTCCACACCCTCTCCAGCATTTATTTTTTGTAGATTTTTTGATGATGGCCATTCTGACTGGTGTGAGGTGATACCTCATTGTAGTTTTGATTTGCATTTCTCTAATGATTAATGATGTTGAGCATTCTTTCATGTGTTTGTTGGCAATCTGTATATCTTCTTTGGAGAAATGTCTATTTATGTCTTCTGCCCATTTTTGGATTGGGTTGTTTGTTTTTTTGTTATTGAGCTGCACGAGCTGCTTGTAAATCTTGGAGATTAATCCTTTGTCAGTTGCTTCATTTGCAAATATTTTCTCCCATTCTGAGGGTTGTCTTTTGGTCTTGTTTATGGTTTCCTTTGCTGTGCAAAAGCTTTGAAGTTTCATTAGGTCCCGTTTGTTTATTTTTGTTTTTATTTCCATTTCTCTAGGAGATGGGTCAAAAAGTATCTTGCTGTGATTTATGTAAGAGAGTGTTCTATGTTTTCCTCTAAGAGTTTTATAGTGCCTTGACCTGCATTTAGGTCTTTAATGCATTTTGAGTTTATTTTTGTGTATGGTGTTAGGGAGTGTTCTAATTTCATACTTTTACATGTACCTGTCCAGTTTTCCCAGCAACACTTATTGAAGAGACTGTCTTTTCTCCACTATATATTTTTGACCCCTTTATCAAAGATAAGGTGACCATATGTGCATGGGTTTATCTCTGGGCTTTCTATCCTGTTCCATTGATCTATATTTCTGGTTTTGTGCCAGTACCATACTGTCTTGATTACTGTAGCTTTGTAGTATAGTCTGAAGTCAGGGAGTCTGATTCCTCTAGCTCCGTTTTTCGTTCTCAAGATTGCTTTGGCTATTTGGGGTCTTTTCTGTTTCCATACAAATTGTGAAATTTTTTGTTCTAGTTCTGTGAAAAATGCCCTTGGTAGTTTGATAGGGATTGCATTGAATCTGTAGATTGCTTTGGGTAGTATAGTCATTTTCACAATGTTGATTCTTCCAATCCAAGAACATGGTATATCTCTCCATCTATTTGTATCATCTTTAATTTCTTTCATCAGTGTTTTATAATTTTCTGCATACAGGTCTTCTGTCTCCTTAGGTAGGTTTATTCCTAGATATTTTCCTCTTTTTGTTGCAATGGTAAATGGGAGTGTTTGCTTAATTTCACTTTCAGATTTTTCATCATTAGTGTATAGGAATGCCAGAGATTTCTGTGCATTAATGTTGTATTCTGCTACTTTACCAAATTCATTGATTAGCTCTAGTAGTTTTGTGGTAGCATCCTTAGGATTCTGTATGTATAGTATCATGTCATCTGCAAACAGTGACAGCTTTACTTCTTCATTTCCAATTTGGATTCCTTTTATTTCTTTTTCTTCTCTGATTGCTATGGCTAAAACTTCCAAAACTATGTTGAATAAGAGTGGTGAGAGGGGGTAACCTTGTCTTGTTCTTGATATTAGTGGAAATGCTTTCAATTTTTCACCATTGAGGACGATGTTGGCTGTGGGTTTGTCATATATGGCCTTTATTATGTTGAGGAGAGTTCCTTCTATGCCTACTTTCTGCAGGGTTTTTATCATAAATGGGTGTTGAATTTTTTCAAAAGCTTTCTCTGCATCTATTGAGATGATCATATGGTTTTTCTCCTTCAATTTGTTAATATGGTGTATCACATTGATTGATATGCATATATTGAAGAATCCTTGCATTCATGGAATAAACCCCACTTGATCATGGTGTATGATCCTTTTAATGTGCTGTTGGATTCTGTTTGCTAGTATTTTGTTGAGAATTATTGCATCTATGTTCACCAGTGATATTGGTCTGTAGTTTTCTTTCTTTTGTGACTTCTTTGTCCAGTTTTGGTATCCGGGTGATGGTGGCCTCATAGAGTGAGTCTGGGTGTTCCTCCCTCTGCTATATTTTGGAAGAGTTTGAGAAGGAAAGGTGTTAAGTCTTCTCTGATGTTTGATAGAATTCGCCTGTAAAGTCATCTGGTCCTGGGCTTTTGTTTGTTGGAAGATTTTTTATCACAGTTTCAATTTCAGTGCTTGTGATTGGTCTGTTCATATTTTCTGTTTCTTCCTGGTTCAGCCTCGGCAGGCTGTGCATTTGTAAGAATTTGTCCATTTCTTCCAGGTTGTCCATTTTATTGGCATAGAGTTGCTTATAGTAATCTCTCATGATCCTTTGTATTTCTGCACTGACAGTTGTTACTTCTCCTTTTTCATTTCTAATTCTATTGATTTGAGTCTTCTCCCTTTTTTGTTTGATGAGTCTGGCTAATGGTTTATCAATTTTGTTTATCTCCTCAAAGACCAGCTTTTAGTGTTATTGATGTTTGCTATCATTTCCTTCATTTCTTTTTCATTTATTTCTGATCTGATCTTTATGATTTCTTTCCTTCTGCTAACTTTGGGTTTTTTTTTTTTGTTTTTCTTCTTTCCCTAATTGCTTTAGCTGCAAGGTAGGTGGTTTATTTGAGATGTTTCCTGTTTCTTAAGGTAGGATTGTATTGCTATAAACTTCCCTCTTAGAACTGCTTTTGCTGCATCCCATAGGTTTTGGGTCATTGTGTCTCCATTGTCATTTGTTTCTAGGTATATTTTTTTAGTAATTTATTTATTTATTTTTGCTGTGTTGGGTCTTCGTTTCTGTGTGAGGGCTTTCTCTAGTTGTGGCGAGCAGGGGCCACTCTTCATCGCGGTGCGCAGGCCTCTCACTATCATGGCCTCTCTTGTTGCGGAGCTCAGGCTCCAGATGTGCAGGCTCAGTAGTTGTGGCTCATGGGCCTAGTTGCTCCATGGCATGTGGGATCCTCCCAGACCAGGGCTTGAACCCTTGTCCCCTGCATTAGCAGGCGGATTCTCAACCACTGCGCCACCAGGGAAGTCCTCTAGGTATTTTTTTGATTTCCTCTTTGATTTCTTCAGAGGTCACTTGGTTATTAAGTAGTGCATTGTTTAGCCTCCATGTGTTTGTATTTTTTACAGATCTTTTCCTGTAATTGATATCTAGTCTCAGTGTTGTTGTCAGAAAAGATACTTGATACAATTTCAATATTCTTAAATTTACCAAAGCTTGATTTGTGACCCAAAAGATGATCTATCCTGGAGAATATTCCATAAGCACTTGATAAAAATGTGTATTCTGTTGTTTTTGGATGGAATGTCCTATAAATATCAATTAAGTCCATCTTGTTTAATGTATCATTTAAGGTTTGTGTTTCCTTATTTATTGTCATTTTGCATGACCTGTCCATTGGTGAAAGTGGGGTGTTAAAGTCCCCTACTATGATTGTGTTACTGTCGATTTCCCCTTTTATGGCTGTTAGCATTTGCCTTATATATTGAGGTGCTCCTATGTTGGGTGCATAAATATTTACAATTGTTATATCTTCTTCTTGGATTGATCCCTTGATCATTATGTAGTGTCCTTCTTTGTCTCTTGTAATAATAGTCTTTATTTTAAAGTCTATTTTTTCTGATATGAGAATTGCTACTTTAGCTTTCTTTTGATTTCCATTTTCATGGAATATCTTTTTCCATCCCCTCACTTTCAGTGTGTATGTGTCCCTAGGTCTGAAGTGGGTCTCTTGTAGACAGCATATATACGGGTCTTGTTTTTTATCCATTCAGCCAGTCTGTGTCTTTTGGTGGGAGCATTTAGTCCATTTACATTTAAGGTAATTATCGATATGTATGTTCCTATTCCCATTTTCTTAATTGTTTTAGGTTTGTTATCATAGGTCTTTTCCTTCTCTAGTGTGTCTTACCTAGAGAAGTTCCTTTAGCATTTGTTGTAAAGCTGGTTTGGTGCTGCTGAGCTCTCTCAGCTTTTGCTTGTCTGTAAAGGTTTTAATTTCTCCATCAAATCTGAATGAGATCCTTGCTGGGTAGAGTAATCTTGGTTGTAGGGTTTTCTCCTTCATCACTTTAAATATGTCCTGCCACTCCCTTCTGGTTTGCAGAGTTTCTGCTGAAAGATCAACTGTTAACCTTATGGGGATTCCCTTGTGTGTTATTTGTTGTTTTTTCCTTGCTGCTTTTAATATGTTTTCTTTGTATTTAATTTTTGATAGTTTGATTAATATGTGTCTTGGCCTGTTTCTCCTTGGATTTATCCTGTATGTGACGCTCTGTGCTTCCTGGACTTGATTAACTATTTCCTTTCCCATATTAGGGAAGTTTTCATCTATAATCTCTTCCAATATTTTCTCAGTCCCTTTCTTTTTCTTTTCTACTTCTGCGACCCCTATAATTCAAATGTTCGTGCGTTTCATGTTGTCCCAGAGGTCTCTGAGACTGTCCTCAGTTCTTTTCATTCTTTTTTCTTTATTCTGCTCTGCAGTAGTTATTTCCACTATTTTATCTTCCAGGTCACTTATCCGTTCTTCTGCCTCAGCTATTCTGCTATTTATCTCTTATAGAGTAGTTTTAATTTCATTTATTGTGTTGTTCATTATTGCTTGTTTCCTCTTTAGTTCTTTTATGTCCTTTTTAAATGTTTCTTGTATTTATTCTCTTTCCAAGATTTTGGATCATCTTTACTATCATTATTCTGTATTCTTTTTCAGGTAGACTGACTATTTCCTCTTCATTTTTTAGGTCTCTTGGGTTTTTACCTTGCTCCTTCATCTGCTGTTTGTTTTTTTGTCTTCTCGTTTTCCTTATCTTACTTTATTTGTCGTCTCCTTTTTGCAATCTGCAGGTTCGTAGTTCCCATTGTTTTTGGTGTTTGTCCCCAGTGGCTAAGGTTGGCTCAGTGGGTTGTGTAGGCGTCCAGTGGAGGGGACTAGTGCCTTGCTCTGGTGGATGAGGCTGTATCTTTTCTTTCCTGGTGGGCAGGTCCACGTCTGGTGGTGTGTTTGGGGTGTCTGTGGCCTTATTATGATTTTAGGCAGCCTCTCTGCTAATGGAAGGGGCTGTGTTCCTGTTTTGATAGTTTTTTGGCATAGGGTTTCCAGCAGTGTAGCTTGCTGGTCGTTGAGTGAAGCTGGGTCTTGGTGTTGAGATGGAGATCTCTGGGAGAGTTTTGCCATTTGATATTACATGGATCTGGGAGGTCTCTTGTGGACCAGTGTCCTGAACTTGGCTCTCCCAACTCAGAGGCACAGCATGGACTACTGGCTGGAGCACCAAAAGCCTTTCATCCACACGGCTCAGAATAAAAGGGAGAAAAAATAGAAAGCAAGAAAGAGAATAAAATAAAATAAAGTAAGATAAAATAAAGTTATTAAAGTAAAAAATAATTATTAAGAAAAAAAATTTTTTAAGGAAAAAAAAAGAAAAAAATACAGACGGACAGAACCCTCGGACAAATGGTGGAAGCTAAGCTATACAGACAAAATCTCACCCCAAAGCATACATATACACACTCACAAAAAGAGGAAAAGGGGAAAAAATACTATATCTTGCTCCCAAAGCCCACCTCCTCAATTTGGGATGATTTGTTTTCTATTCAGGTATTCCACAGATGCAAGGTACATCAAGTTTTTTGTGGCGCTTTAATACGCTGCTTCTGAGGCTTTTGGGAGAAATTTCCCTTTCTCTTCTTTGTTAGAACATCTCCCGGGGTTCAGCTTTGGATTTGGCCCCGCCTCTGCGTGTAGGTCGCTTGAGGGCGTCTGTTTCTGCCCAGACAGGAGGGTTTAAAGGAGCAGCTGACTAGGGGGCTCTGGCTCACTCAGGCCGCGGGGAGGGAGGGGTACGGAGTGCGGAGTGAGCCTGTGGTAGCAGAGGCCGGCGTGACGTTGCACCAGCCTGAGGCACGCCGTGCGTTCTCCCGGGGAAGTTGTCCCTGGATCACGGGACCTTGGCAGTGGCGGCCTGCACAGGCTCCCAGGAGGGGAGGTGTGGATCATGACCTGTGCTTGCACACAGCCTTCTTGGTGGCTGCAGCGGCAGCCTTAGCGTCTCATGCCCGTCTCTGGGATCCGCGCTGATAGCCGTGACTGGCGCTTGTCTCTGGAGCTCCTTTAAGCGGCGCTGTTAATCCCCTCTCCTCGCGCACCAGGAAACAAAGAGGGAAGAAAAAGTCTCTTGCCTCTTCGGCAGCTCGAGACTTTTTCCCGGACTCCCTCCCGGCTAGCCGTGGCGCACTAGCCCCTTTCAGGCTGTGTTCACACCGCCAACCCCCGTCCTCTGCCTGCGATCCGACCTAAGCCGGAGCATCAGCTCCCAGGCCCTACTCGCCCCGGCGGGGGAGCAGACAAGCCTCTCGGGCTGGTGAGTGTTGGTCGGCACCGATCCGCTTTGCCCTCCGCACCCCTGTTGCTGTGCTCTCCTCCGTGGCTCTGAAGCTTCCCCCTCCGCCACCTGCAGTCTCCACCCGCGAAGGGCCTTCCTAGTGTGTGGCAACCTTTCCTCCTTCACGGCTCCCTCCCAGAGGTGCAGGTCCCGTCCCTATCCTTCTGTCTCTGTTTGTTCTTTTTTCTTTTGCCCTACCCAGGTACGTGGGGAGTTTCTTGCCTTTTGGGAGGTTTGAGGTCTTCTGCCAGAGTTCAGTGGGTGTTCTATAGGAGCAGTTCCACGTGTAGATGTATTTCTGATGTATCTGTGGGGAGGAAGGTGATCACGTTTCACTCTTCCACCATCTTCTCAATTCTCCTCTTTTCTTTTTATTGTATCTGTATGAGATGATGAATGTTAGCTGAACCTACTGTGATAATTACTTCACAATATGTATAAATTAAACCATCATGCTGTATGCCTTAAACTTATACAGTGATGTATGCCAATTATTTCTCAACATACTGGAAAAAGAACTTACTAAAAAAGGGGGGGCCTGGTAAAATAAGTTGTAGTATATCAATAAAAAGTAACTTTATTAAAGCATTAAAAAGAATGACAATACCAGCTAATTAAGTCTTTAACTAAGTTCCAACCACTGCTCTCATTTAATCTTCATAAAAATTTTAGGTATTATTATTAGCTCCATTTACAGTGGAGAAAAATGAAACATAAAGAGGCTAAGTGGCTCCTGCCCACACTGTTAAGTTCTTTGCTCTATTGCCTCGTGGTCATCTGTATCCCAATGTGAAAAGAAAATAAGTTGATAAGTGAAAAGAACAAATTGTAGAAAGTTTTTAGTATAATACTGTTTGTGAGAAGAATCTATATCTTCTATATGTTCCTTTTATAACATATAATACCTATCTATGTTTTCTCTTGACATAAAATCTTTCAAATATATGAATGTATATGAATATATGTGAATATACTAATAAAACATAATATGAATTTATAAGTGTACATGTATACATATGCCCCCACATAATACATACATTCATAAAAAATTTCTGGATAGATATACAAGAAGTTAATGGATGTTTTTGGGATTAGTATGGAGACAAAAAAAATTGCACTCTATACTCTTTAGTATGGTGAATTATTTAAAAGTAGTGAGTCACATATTGTTTTCATAATAAAAGTAAGTTTAAATTGAAAAATTTAAAAAATAATGGATGTGGTAAATCTTTAACAATTATGTTACTGGAGTGGGGTAAATAGGGACTTTTGCTTGTCATTTTATACCTTTCTGAACTGTGAACTTTGGAAAATAAATAAGTACCTGTTACTTTTATAATAAAACATTTTAAATGGAAAAAACCTTAAAAATAGTGACTATTTCTGTAACAAGTACTATGAAAGATTATTTTTGTGACTAAGTGTAGGGTATAGTTTGTTCATTATATTGACAGTTTAGAATAAATCTGCCTATGTTAAACTTTTATCAGAGATCTGCTGTCTTACTGTCTTAAAGGCTAGCTCTTTTCTAGCATCCATTGAATTTGAAAGTAACTCAGTGAAGATTTACCTTATTTTTATAAACAAGATTGTTTCCGATTGAAGTCTTAGTAATGAAACCTTTCACAGCAAATGAGATTCAGCAAATGCAGAAGTTGACAGCAATTTTATTAGATGCTGCTAGTCAATTGAGCACAATTTTCTTGTGGGAAAATGGTATCCCGCTTCTTAAACTCCAGAGCGTTTATCAAAAACAAATGTCAGTTTGAAACTGCATTGTTTATTAAGAGACGATGTTCTAGTGCCAAGTGACAGTATTTTAATATTATCCTTAGTCATGGAATGTACTTGGAATTAGGTTGGATGATAAATGCTGCAACAGGCACAAGTGAAATTAAAGTATAATTTATTTGGGATTATGTGTTTCAGGTGAAGCTCTGAAAGTATCCGCTGAGAGATTTGCAGATGATCCCTGTTATCTCCCAAAAAGGGAGGCTGTGGTTCAAGCTGCCCGTGCCTTGTTGGCTGCAGTTACCAGACTCCTTATCCTCGCAGATATGATTGATGTCATGTGTCTCTTGCAGCACGTGTCAGCTGTAAGTAAAAGATGGCTTAGTTTACCTTGGCATTGTTCTCACTTATAATTCCATTTTCTGAACCTGGCATCAATCCAAGTGCATCCCGACCTCACTCACATTTCTTAATGTCACCCATCAGAAGATGACTGGATTGGGTTGTGAAACTAATGCATACTTGACAAGAATGAAGCCAGAAGTTAGTCTTAAAGCCAGTGGGAGACTGAAAAACAGAAGATGACTTACTGATAAGGAAATGGCTAGGAGAAAGTTCTAGGCTTTTGACCATTTAAATTATTATGCCCTATATAAATATATAAATAAATATATAGTAACAATTATATAGATAATATAGAAAACAAATATGTAAATATAAATAATTTGAGAACGAGAAACTTTAAAGCTTAAGGCATGTGGAAGCTTATCCTAGTTTGTATATGAAAACTACTTTGCCAGCTCCTCTTGATCTAAGATAAACAGTGCATGTTTGCAGGTAGTCTGTGTTGTCTGTAGTAATCCATTATGAAAATGTATAAGTGGATTTAATAAAAGTAAAGAATATATTTTAACTAGGAGAGACTACAAAGGCAGCAAGATATCTTGTTTGTTTTATTTTGTTAGACAAAACCATTTAGCAGAAGCTTAGTAGAAGGAGAATTTTATTTCAGCCTTTTTCACTTTCTTAATTTATTTAGTTTGACCAAGTCATTAATAGTGTCTAGATGAAAAGGTTGCAAAGAACCCTTTGGAGTCACTGCTCTTTCTCCTACTTTAAATAGGACCCTTGCTTTTCTATTCATAAATACATCTGCATTTTCATAAAGGCACTTGATGACTGTAGTATCACTACGTTATTAGGCAAATGATGACCTTGTCTGATTGACCTTCTTGTCAAAATCATTTTCTCTAATTGCTAAGCTAAACCTTTTTTTAAAAATCTTTCTCTTACTTACTAATGTTTGTTTTAACCCTAAAGTAGAGTGACCTTTCCTTTATACTTTCAGATTCCTTTTCTTTTGATAGTTTTATTACTGCAAAAAGGCAATTTGGCACCTTTTTGTTGTAGCTGTTGTTTAAGTAGCTTTTCAGGAAAGGGATTAGTTCTCATCACTAGCAACTATCTACCAATAGATTTGTATGTGAGATATTTGAACAATGTTTTTGTTACTTGGCTACTGGCTTGTTGGATACCTTAAACAAATCCCTGAAAATTTCTGAGATTCATTTTTATATGTGAATATAGACACTAATAAATGCTATAACCAGAAGAGAGCATGAAAGATTAAATGCCAGGCAATTCCTAGTTCCGATGACCCTGTATTTCCTATGTTTTAACTATAGATTTGTTGGGATAGGCAGAATGAAAGGCTTTGGTAAGGTGAAAATTACTGCCTTTATAATCAATTAGGAGGTAACTGTATATATATAAGACCACAAGCACCTTCACTACCTTTTTAATTGAGTGGCACTAACTACTAGGCACAGTGCTAGGTAATGCACATACATCATATCATTCAGATGAAGCAGGAGGTAATTGTAGATCAAAGAAAATCAAAGTACTGTTTTTGCAATAAAAATTATACTTAATAGTTATTGAATTTTTATAATGAGCCAAGAAATGTGAGGGATTATCTCCTTTAATTCAACCTCACAACAGCCGAGTGATTACAATTCCTATTTTATACATGAAAAAAAAAAAACAAAACCTGAGGCACATCGAATTTAAGAAGCTTGCTCAAGGTGATAGGATAAAAACAACTTTTGGAACTTAGTACCCCAGGGGTTAGAACAGCTTTTACTATAAAGAGCTTTCAGAAATGTTTAGACAAGTTCATGGGCCTATAACAGATTCTTAAGGGAATTTAGGTATGTCAGGGGGAGGAGGCATTATTAATTCTAGCTATTCTTTCCCACATATATTGGTTCCTCATCAGAGCCTGAACTTGGGCTAGATCATTTAAATCACTTATAAGTATTTGTAATACAACACTGATATTCCACCTATGAAAAAGGGAAGACCTTTGTGGTAAATTGTGATAGTTTTTTATTGTTTCATCCTTATAAAAATTTATATTTGAATTGTATTATTAAACTCAATTCTTTCAAGGTTTCACATAGAATGAAGGCAAATTGAAAAAATTTTTTGGAGATTAAGATTAGAATTATTTAGCCCAATATTCCCCTAAAAGTATTCTGCAGAACCTGTCTTATAAATATGCAACATGAAAAAAAGTTTTTATTATGGTCAATGCTGCACACTGAAATTCCCTTTGAATGTTTTTGATGCACATTAGCATTAAAGTTGGTGAGAAATATTGAAGCAAAGAAACTTGATTAACTTTGCTTAACCCAGAGTTTCCCAAATTTCTTGACCCAAGAACTCTTCTATAATCTACTAATCCTGGAACATTCTCAGACCATACATTGGAATATAGTGGCTTAGAATATTTTTAATGTTTATGGTTCTATTAAATTTCTACTTAGAATGAAAAAATCGTAGTGGAGAAACTTCAGTGCCCTTCTACTCTAGTATCTTACTGAAGTAGATAGACTCTCCTACAATATGCGATACACACAAATGTCTAACAATATATGCGATCACTTACTGTGATAGCAATCTCAATTCTGTGAGACAGTAAAGCAGATAGTGGATAATTCTAATTGCTGAACACACTTTTCTCAAACTGAGCTTAAAGCTGCATCCCTGCTATTTCCATTCACTGCTTCTAGTTTACTTTCTGGAGAAACACAGAATCAAGGCAATAGGAAAATGCATTTTTCAAGTAACTGATGGTTACTCTTAGGACTTACATATGTCTTCTCTTATTTAAGCTAAAAATTTCTTGACCTTTGAACATTCCTTATATGACAGTTTCAGACTACTCTGGATACTCTAGAATTTCCATGTCTTGTATGATCTTGTTTCAGTCTTTTTTTTTTTTAACATCTTTATTGGAGTATAATTGCTTTACAGTGGTGTGTTAGTTTCTGCTTTATAACGAAGTGAATCAACTATACATATACATATATCCCCATATCTCCTCCCTCTTGCGTCTCCCTCCCATCGTCCTTATTCCATCTCTCTAGGTGGTCACAAAGCACCGACCTGATCTCCCTGTGCCATGCAGCTGCTTCCCACTAGCTATCCATTTTACATTTGGTAGTGTATATATGTCCATGCCACTCTCTCACTTTGTCTGAGCTTACACTTGCCCCTCCCCGTGTCCTCAAGTCCATTCTCTACGTCTGCGTCTTTATTCCTGTCCTGCACCTAGGTTCTTCAGAACCATTTTTCTTTTTTTTTTTAGATTCCATATATATGTGTTAGCATACGGTATTTGTTTTTCTCTTTCTGACTTATTTCACTCTGTATGACAGACCCTAGGTCCATCCACCTCACTACAAATAACTCAGTTTTGTTTCTTTTTATGGCTGAGTAATATTCCATTGTATATATGTGCCACATCTTCTTTACCCATTCATCTGTCGATGGACACTTAGGTTGCTTCCATGTCCTGGCTATTGTAAATAGAGCTGCAATGAACATTGTGGTACATGGCTCTTTTTGAATTATGGTTTTCTCAGGGTATATGCCCAATAGTGGGAATGCTGGGTCGTATGGAAGTTCTATTTTTAGTTTTTTAAGGAACCTCCATACTGTTCTCCATAGTGGCTGTATAAATTTACATTCCCACCAACAATGCAAGAGGGTTCCCTTTTCTCCATACCCTCTCCAGCATTTATTGTTTCTAGATTTTTTGATGATGGCCATTCTGACTGGTGTGAGGTGATACCTCATTGTAGTTTTGATTTGCATTTCTCTAATGATTAGTGATGTTGAGCATCCTTTCATGTGTTTGTTGGCAATCTGTATACCTTCTTTGGAGAAATGTCTATTTAGGTCTTCTGCCCATTTTTGGATTGGGTTGTTTGTTTTTTTGTTATTGAGCTGCATGAGCTGCTTGTAAATCTTGGAGATTAATCCTTTGTCAGTTGCTTCATTTGCAAATATTTTCTCCCATTCTGAGGGTTGTCTTTTGGTCTTGTTTATGGCTTCCTTCACTGTGCAAAAGCTTTTAAGTTTTTTGATGTAGTTTAACACTGTAAGCAGATTTGTTTTATGGTTTAAGTTTGAAAACTTCAGTGTCTGGACTCCCTGGGTGTCTGCTTGTGCTGCTGTCATTTTATTATGCGCATGGTGTCTTGTCTTCTCATGTGAATGGCTATCTTTGTATATTAAATGTTACCTCTTCTGGAGCTTATATCAGGAAATTCCACAGTGTTTTGTTAGCTCTTTGATGTTTTTAACATGAAGTATTTTATATTTCATCAAATTTTGTTAGTTTTCTTTAGCAGAGGGTTGAATTCTGGCTTACTAATTTGCTAATATAAGAATACAAAATCCCCCAAATCATCTCTGTAAATCCTTTCCTATGCATATTCTAGATAGGTAACTGCCATAAAATGTTGAAATCAAAACATCTTGAAATAAAAACAAATGCTTTCATGTGAACATTCCATATTATACTTGGACAGTTACCTCCCTGATTAATGTCCAGTATTATCTTACCTATTATGATAGCCTTGTCATTCTGTTGGTTCTTACTGATTTTGTGAGCAATAAAAACATCCAAGTCTCTGAACTCAGACTACTTTTAATCTAGATCTTCCTCCTCTGATACTAGTTTTATTTTTTAAATGTAAAGGGTGATGTTATATTTATATTCATTGCATTTTATCTTCTTTTTTTATTTTCTTTTATTTTTTATTAGTTTCTGCTTTATAACAAAGTGAATCAATCATACATATACATCTGTTCCCACATCCCTTCCCTCATGCATCTCCCTCCCTCCCACCCTCCCCATCCCACCCCTCCAGGCGGTCACAAAGCACCGAGCTGATCTCCCTGTGCTCTGCGGCTGCTTCCCACTATCTATCTACCTTACGTTTGGTAGCGTATATATGTCCATACCTCTCTTTTGCTTTGTCACAGCTTACCCTTCCCCCTCCCCATATCCTCAAGTCCATTCTCAAGTAGGTCTGTGTCTTTATTCCCGTTTAACCCCTAGGTTCTTCATGATATATTCTTTTTTAAAATTCCATATATATGTGTTAGCATACGGTATTTGTCTTTCTCTTTCTGACTTACTTCACTCTGTAGGACAGACTCTAGGTCTATCCACCTCATTACAAATAGCTCAGTTTCGTTTCTTTTTATGGTTGAGTAATATTCCATTGTATATATGTGCCACATCTTCTTTATCCATTCATCCGATGATGGACACTTAGGTTGTTTCCAGCTCCGGGCTATTGTGAATAGAGCTGCAATGAACATTTTGGTACATGTCTCTTTTTGAATTATGGTTTTCTCAGGGTATATGCCTAGTAGTGGGATTGCTGGATCATATGGTAGTTCTATTTTTAGTTTTTAAAGGAACCTCCATACTGTTCTCCATAGTGGCTGTACCAATTCACATTCCCCCCAGCAGTGCAAGATGTTCCCTTTTCTCCACAACCTCTCCAGCATTTATTGTTTCTAGATTTCTTGATGATGGCCATTCTGACCGGTGTGAGATGATATCTCATTGTAGTTTTGATTTGCATTTCTCTAATGATTAATGATGTTGAGCATTCTTTCATGTGTTTGTTGGCAGTCTGTATATCTTCTTTGGAGAAATGCCTATTTAAGTCTTCTGCCCATTTTTGGATTAGGTTGTTTGTTTTTTTGCTATTGAGCTGCATGAGCTGTTTATAAATTTTGGAGATTAATCCTTTGTCAGTTGCTTCATTTGCAAATATTTTCTCCCATTCTGAAGGTTGTCTTTTGGTCTTGTTTATGGTTTCCTTTGCTGTGCAAAAGCTTTTCAGTTTCATTAGGTCCCATTTGTTTATCTTTGTTTTTATTTCCATTTCTCTAGGAGGTGGGTCCAAAAGGATCTTGCTGTGATTTATGTCATAGAGTGTTCTGCCTATGTTTTCCTCTAAGAGTTTGGTAGTTTCTGGCCTTACATTTAGGTCTTTAATCCATTTTGAGCTTATTTTTGTGTATGGTGTTAGGGAATGATCTAATCTCATACTTTTACATGTCCCTGTCCAGTTTTCCCAGCGCCACTTATGGAAGAGGCTGTCCTTTCTCCACTGTATATTCTTGCCTCCTTTATCAAAGATAAGTTGACCATATGTGCATGGGTTTATCTCTGGGCTTTCTATCCTGTTCCATTGATCTATCTTTCTGTTTTTGTGCCAGTACCACACTGTCTTGATTACTGTGGCTTTGTAGTATAGTCTGAAGTCAGGGAGCCTGATTCCTCCAGCTCCGTTTTTCGTTCTCAAGATTGCTTTGGCTATTCGGGGTCTTTTGTTTTTCCAAACAAATTTTGAAATTTTTTGTTCTAGTTCTGTGAAAAATGCCAGTGGTAGTTTGATAGGGATTGCATTGAATCTGTAGATTGCTTTGGGTAGTAGAGTCATTTTCACAATATTGATTCTTCCAATCCAGGAGCATGGTATATCTCTCCATCTATTTGTATCATCTTTCATTTCTTTCATCAGTGTCTTATAATTTTCTGCATACAGGTCTTTTGTCTCCTTCGGTAGGTTTATTCCTAGATATTTTATTCTTTTGGTTGCAATGGTAAATGGGAGTGTTTTCTTGATTTCATTTTCAGATTTTTCATCATTAGTGTACAGGAATGCCAGAGATTTCTGTGCATTAATTTTGTATCCTGCTACTTTACCAAATTCATTGATTAGCTCTACTAGTTTTCTGGTAGCATCTTTAGGATTCTCTATGTATAGTATCATGTCATCTGCAAACAGTGACAGCTTTACTTCTTCTTTTCCGATTTGGATTCCTTTTATTTCCTTTTCTTCTCTGATTGCTGTGGCTAAAACTTCCAAGACTAAGTTGAATAAGAGTGGTGAGAGTGGGCAGCCTTGTCTTGTTCCTGATCTTAGTGGAAATGGTTTCAGTTTTTCACCATTGAGGACGATGTTGGCTGTGAGTTTGTCATATATGGCCTTTATTATGTTGAGGAAAGTTCCCTCTATGCCTACTTTCTGCAGGGTTTTTTATCATAAATGGGTGTTGAATTTTGTCAAAAGCTTTCTCTGCATCTATTGAGATGATCATATGGTTTTTCTCCTTCAACTTGTTAATATGGTGTTTCACATTGATTGATTTGCGTATATTGAAGAATCCTTGCATTCCTGGAATAAACCCCACTTGATCATGGTGTATGATCCTTTTAATGTGCTGTTGGATTCTGTTTGCTAGTATTTTGTTGAAGATTTTTGCATCTCTGTTCATCAGTGATATTGGCCTGTAGTTTTCTTTCTTTGTCACATCCTTGCCTGGTTTTGGTATCAAGGTGATAGTGGCCTCATAGAATGAGTTTGGGAGTGTTCCTTCCTCTGAAATTGTTTGGAAGAGTTTGAGAAGGATGGGTGTTAGCTCTTCTCTAAATGTTTGATAGAATTCGCCTGTGAAGCCATGTGGTCCTGGGCTTTTGTTTGTTGGAAGATTTTTAATCACAGTTTCAATTTCAGTGCTTGTGATTGGTCTATTCATATTTTCTATTTCTTCCTGATTCAGTCTTGGCAGGTTGTGCATTTCTAAGAATTTGTCCATTTCTTCCAGGTTGTCCATTTTATTGGCATAGAGTTGCTTGTAGTAATCTCTCATGATCTTTTGTATTTCTGCAGTGTCAGTTGTTACTTCTCCTTTTTCATTTCTAATTCTGTTGATTTGAGTCCTCTCCCTTTTTTTCTTGATGAGTCTGGCTAATGGTTTGTCTATTTTGTTTATCTTCTCAAAAACCAGCTTTTAGTTTTATTGATCTTTGCTATTGTTTCCTTCATTTCTTTTTCATTTATTTCTGATCTGATCTTTATGATTTCTTTCCTTCTGCTAGCTTTGGGGGTTTTTTGTTCTTCTTTCTCTAATTGCTTTAGGTGCAGGGTCAGGTTGTTTGCTCGAGATGTTTCCTGTTTTTTAAGGTGGGATTGTACTGCTATAAACTTCCCCCTTAGGACTGCTTTTGCTGCTTCCCTAGGTTATGAGTCATCGTGTCTCCATTGTCATGTGTTTCTAGGTATTTTTTAATTTCCTCTTTGATTTCTTCAGTGATCATTTCGTTATTGAGTAGTGTATTGTTTAGCCTCCATGTGTTTGTATTTTTTACAGATCTTTTCCTGTAATTGATGTCTAGTCTCATAGCATTGTGGTCGGAAAAGATACTTGATACAATTTCAATTTTCTTAAATTTACCAAGCCTTGATTTGTGACCCAAGATATGATCTATCCTGGAGAATGTTCCATGAGCACTTGAGAAAAATGTGTATTCTGTTGTTTTTGGATGGAATGTCCTATAAATATCAATTAAGTCCATCTTGCTTAATGTATCATTTAAAGCCTGTGTTTCCTTATTTATTTTCATTTTGGATGATCTGTCCATTGGTGAAAGTGGGGTGTTAAAGTCCCCTACTATGAGTGTGTTACTGTCGATTTCCCCTTTTATGGCTGTTAGTATTTGCCTTATGTATTGAGGTGCTCCTATGTTGGGTGCATAAATATTTACAATTGTTATATCTTCTTCTTGGATCAATCCCTTGATCATTATGTAGTGTCCTTTGTCTCTTCTAGTAGTCTTTATTTTAAAGTCTATTTTGTCTGATATAAGAATTGCTACTCCAGCTTTCTTTTGATTTCCATTTGCATGCAATATCTTTTTACATCCCCTTACTTCCAATCTGTATGTGTCTCTAAGTCTGAAGTGGGTCTCTTGTAGACAGCATATACATGGATCTTGTTTTTGTATCCATTCAGCCAGTCTGTGTCTTTTGGTGGGAGCATTTAGTCCATTTACATTTAAGGTAATTATTGATATGTATGTTCCGATTCCCATTTCCTTAATTGCTTTGGGTTCGTTATTGTAGGTGTATTCCTTCTGTTGTGTTTCTTGCCTAGAGAAGTTCCTTTAGCATTTGTTGTAAAGCTGGTTTCGTGGTGCTGAACTCTCTCAGCTTTTGCTTGTCTGTAAACGTTTTAATTTCTCCATCAAATCTGAATGAGATCCTTGCTGGGTAAAGTAATCTTGGTTGCAGGTTTCTCTCCTTCATCACTTTAATTATGTCCCGCCACTCCCTTCTGGCTTGTAGAGTTTCTGCTGAGAGATCAGCTGTTAACCTGATGGGGATTCCCTTGTTTGTTATTTGTTTTTTTTCCCTTGCTGCTTTTAATATGATTTCTTTGTGTTTAATTTTTGACAGTTTGATTAATATGTGTCTTGGCGTATTTCTCCTTGGATTTATTCTGTATGGGACTCTCTGTGCCTCCTGGACTTAACCATTTCCTTTCCCATATTAGGGAAGTTTTCAACTATAATCTCTTTAAATATTTTCTCAGTCCCTTTCTTTTTCTCTTCTTCTTCTGGAACCCCTACAATTCGAATGTTGGTGCGTTTAATGTTGTTCCAGAGGTCTCTGAGACTGTCCTCTGTTATTTTCATTCTTTTTTCTTTATTTTGCTCTGCATCAGTTATTTCCACTATTTTATCTTCCAGGTCACTTATCTGTTCTTCTGCCTCAGTTATTCTGCTATTGATCCCATCTAGGGTATTTTTCATTTCATTTATTGTGTTTTTAATTGATGCTTGATTCATCTTTAGTTCTTCTAGGTCCTTGTTAACTGTTTCTTGCATTTTGTCTATTCTATTTCCAAGATTTTGGATCTTGGAAATAGAATCTTGGATCATCTTTACTATCATTATTCTGAATTCTTTTTCAGGTAGACTGCCTATTACCTCTTCATTTGTTAGGTCTGGTAGCTTTTTATCTTTCTCCTTCACCTGCTTTGTGTTTTTCTGTCTTCTCATTTTGCTTATGTTACTGTGTTTGGGGTCTCCTTTTTGCAGGCTGCAGATTCGTAGTTCCTATTGTTTTTGGTGTCTGTCCCCAGTGGCTAAGGTTGTTTCAGTAGGTTGTGTAGGCTTCCTGGTTGGGGGGGACTAGAGCCTGTGTTCTGGTGGTTGAGGCTCGATCTTGTCTTTCTGGTGGACAGGTCCACGTCTGGTGGTGTGTTTTGGGGTGCCTGTCACCTTATTATGTTTTTAGGCAGCCTCTCTCTTAATTGGTGGGGTTGTGTTCCTGCCTTGCTGGTTGCTTGGCATAGGGTGACCAGCACTGTAATTTGCTGGTCGTTGACTGAAGCTGGGTGCTGGTGTTGAGATGGAGATCTCTGGGAGATTTTCGCTGCTTGATATTATGTGGAGCTGGGAGGTCTCTTGTGGACCCGTGTCCTGAAGTTGGCTCTCCCACTTCAGAGGCACAGCACTGACTCCTGGCTGCAGCTCCAAGAACCTTTCATCTACCCAGCTCAGAATAAAAGGGAGAAAAAGTAGAAAGAAAGAATTAGTAGAAGAAAGAAAGAGAGAGAGAAAGAAAGGAAGAAGGAACGAAAGGAAGGAAGGAAGAAAGAAAGAAAGGAGGGAGGGACGGAGGAAGGATGGAAAGAAAGAAAGGAGGGAGAGAGGGAGGAATGAAAGCAAAAGGAAGAGTGAATGGAAGAAGGGAGGGAGGGAGAGAGGAAGGCAAGAAAGAAAGAAAGAAAGAAAGAAAGAAAGAAAGACAGGAGGGAGGGGGGAGGAAGGAAAGAAAAAGAAAGTGAAAGGAAGAGGGGTGGGAGGGAGGGAGGAAGGAAAGAAAATGAAAGTGAAAGGAAGAGGGGTGGGAGGGAGAGAGGAAGGAAAGAAAGACAGGAGGGAGGGAGGAATGAAAGGAAAAGAAAGAGTGAAAGGAAGAAGGGAGGGAGGGAATGAGGAAGGAAAGAAAGAGAGAAAGAAGGAAAGGAGGGGCGGAGGGAGGGAGGGAGGGAGGAAGGGAAGGTAGGAAAAAAAGAAAGAGCAGGTAAAGTAAAATAGAATAAAGTATGAAATATAGTAGCGTTATTAAAATTAGAAAGTAATTATTAAAAAAAAACAAAAACAAAAAAAAAAAACGGACCGATAGAACCCTGGGACATATGGTGGAAGCAAAGCTATACAGAGAGAATCTTACACAGAAGATACACATACACATTCACAAAAAGAGAGCAGGGGGAAAAATCAAAAATCTTGCTCTCCAAGTCCACCTCCTCAATTTGGGATAATTCGTTGTAAAAAGAGGAAAAGGGGAGAAGTCTGAAATCTTGCTAAGTGCACCTCCTTAATTTGGGATAATTCGTTGTAAAAAGAGGAAAAGGGGGGAAAGTCTTAAATCTTGTCCTCAAAGTCCACTTCCTCTATTTGGGATGATTCGCTGTCCATTCATGCACTCCACAGACGCAGGGCACATCAAGTGGACTGTGGAGCTTTAATCCGCTGCCTCCGAGGCTGCACAGAGAGATTTCCCTGTCTCTTCTCTGCTCTCACAGATCCCGGGTCTCAGCCTTGGACCTGGCCCCGCCTCTGCGCGTAGGTCGCCGGAGGGCGTCCGTTCTTCACTCAGACAGGACGGGTTTAAAGGAGCCGCTGATGCGGGGGCTCTGGCTCACCCAGGCAGTGGGGGAGGGGGGGGCGCGCATTGTGGGGCGGGCCTGCGGTGGCAGAGGCCGGCGTGACGTTGCACCAGACCGAGGTGCTCCGTGCGCTTTCCCAGGAAAGCCGTCCCCGGGTTCCGGGACCCCGGCAGTGGCGGGGTGCACAGGCCCCCCGGAAGGCGGGGCGGACAGTGACCCGCGCTCGCACACAGGCCCCGCGGCGGCGGCAGCAGCAGCAGCCCCAGCGTCCCACGCCCGTCTCCGGGGTCCGCACCTTTAGCCGCGGCTCGCGCCTGTCTCCGGCGCTTCCCCAAGCAGCCCTCTTAATGCCCTCTCCTCGCGCACCAGGAAACAAAAGGGAAAAAAGTCTCTTGCCTCTTCGGCAGCTCCAGACCCTTTCCCCGGACTCCCTCTGGGCTAGCCGTGGTGCACTAACCCCTTCAGGCTCTCTTCCTGCCGCCAGCCCCAGTCCTCTCCCTGCGCTCCGACTGAAAGCCGATACCCGAGCCTCAGCTCCCAGCCCCGCCCGCCCTGGCGGCCGAGCAGGCAAGCCTCTCGGGCTGGTGTGTTCCTGAGGGCACCGATCCTCTGTGCCAGAATCTCTCCGCTTTGCCCTCCACACTCCTGTTGCTGTGCTCTCCTCCGCTACTCCGAAGCTTTCCCCCTCCGCCACCTGCAGTCTCTGCCCGAGAAGGGGCTTGTAGTGTGTGGAAACCTTTCCTCCTTCACGGCTCCCTCCCACTGGTGCAGGTCCCGTCCCTATCCTTTTGTCTCTGTTTATTCTTTTTTCTTTTGCCCTATCCAGGTATGTGGGGAGTTTCTTGCCTTTTGGGGGGTCTGAGGTCTTCTGTCAGCGTTCAGTAGGTGTTCTGTAGGAGTTGTTCCACGTGTAGATGAATTTCTGATGTATCTGTGGGGAGGAAGGCGATCTCCGCGTCTTACTCTTCCGCCATCTTCCCGGGGTCCGCATTTTATCTTCTTAGTTTTCTTTTTGTTATATCCATCCAGATCTTTTTGACTTTTGATTCATCTTCCCCTCCCAAATTGGTGTCATTTTCTTATTTCTTTAATAATTTATTCATTAAAAATTGTTTAATGATATAGCTTTCTTTTAGATAACATCAATCAAATATTAACATGTTTTGAATAAAGTTGTTGAAATGAGCTTCAAACTCGCTTCATTTGAATGAATAAACCATGTTTCTTTATTTTGTTCTCAAGTACTTTCTCAAAGGCCTTTCTGAAATCAAGATGTATTATCTGTGGCATCACAGATTTACCAGTCTTGTAGCCCCAGTTTTCAGGGAAATGAGGTTAGTTTGGCCTGACTTACTTTTAATAACCCCATAAGAGCTCTAAGTGACCATTGCTTGCTTGCTTTTATTCCTTTTCTATTTTTTTTGACCTTCATTTTTCAATTACTCACATCCTACTTACTTATGGTTATAAACCACTCATCTGCTGGGATCTCCTTGCCCTTAAGATCTAGATATAATTGGTTTGAACCCTCATTCCATGTCCTGTCAAGTACAATGTTCTCCCCAGGATTTCTGCAAATTTTCTTAGGGTCATCTCTGGCTCCAAGCTGTTGCTTCCACAGAATTACTTTAGGTTATGGATGGTCTTTCTACCGCTATTCTATAGTATGTTAATTCATACTTGGAAGATGACCCTTTTCCCCTTTAACACACACATATACAAACAAATACTCCTGCACAAGGCATGTTCATGTATATGGCAAATCTATTAGAAACTTGGAAGGTGGAAGGGAGGGGGTTCTGTAATGTAACAATATATTCTAAGTGGTTTCAATTTGTATATTAGAAATCTTCTAAATCCTTTGAAGCAACTTCATCTCATTGTCCTTCTACCTCCTTTCTCCCTACCTACTCTCCTTTGTTTTCCCTCACACCCCTAAGGAGTAAGATACTCTGTCAAGCCACTGTTGACTTGGCCTCTGCTCATTTGTGTCCTCAGATATCACTATGTCTCTTAAATTACATCTGAAGGTATTTTCCTCAATATAATCTGTTCCTTTCCTAAGAACTCTGTAGTCAACTCTCTCTCTCTCTCTCTCTTTCTCTATGTCTCTGTCTCTGTCTCTGTCTCTCTCTCTCTCACACACACACACACACACCATCCTATTGTAAAATAATCTATGTTTTTTGCGGGGAGGGCATCAACTTTGAAGATAAAGATTTCTTCTTCTGGACACACATTCTTCTTTCAAAAGCAGTGGCCTAATTTTTTATTTCTTTTCCTAGTTTTGAATATGATGGACAAAGACCTGCCTCTCCCCCAGTCTTATTATTTTATGCAAGCTTCTGCTCATTTTGGGCTTTCTCCCCCCAATAACACTCACAAAAATCCCTGCTACATTTTTTTTTTTTGGTATTTATTCTTTATTGCACAGTGTCAAAGAATTCCTCTGCTATCACAATGTTTTCTTAAGTGGCCTTACTCTTTTCTTCCTTATTATAATTTTTTTCTAAATAACAGAATTCTTCATCCCTATTGAGGTATATTTCCTTTTATAAGTCAGGTAAATGAGATATTACTCTACTTTTGATTGTTAGTCCATACCTATATATTTCCTGATTCCTTATCTTTATTAAATTATCCTCTTTCCACTGAGACTGTCCCAGAGATGCAATTATGATCAAACATTTATGAAGACGTAGGCTGAGATCACCTACTCATGCAAACATGATTCACTGAGTAACTCTCCATAGTATAAGTACTGCCAAACAACACAGAGTTAATATATAATTAAATATATCAAGGATTCCTGACTTGGCAGTTTTAAATGTGTCTAGTTTCTTAAGGAAGTACATGTTTTCCTCTGGGGGGAAATAAGTCCAAATCAAAGGTAAGAGAGGACAGAGAAAAAAAGCGATGATATTTCAGTATGTAATTAATTGTAGAAACTTGGAAAGGCAGTTTGGCTTTATTACCACCACTGTTCATAATTTTCTATGGGAATTCAAGTTTAAAAATTTCTCTCTGGTACTGTTCAAGTTTTTTTTTAACTTTTTTGTACTATTTATACATCTCAAGATTCCACATCCTATTTTATTGGCATATGAATTTTATAAGGGTCAGTTTTCTTTGAGAGAATGTTGGCTTGCATATCTGTTGCTTTCTTTGGGGGTCAGGGCAAGATGGACAGCAAAGATGGCTTTTGGCAGCAGGAGACCTTGCTTGAATCCTGGTTCTGTTGTTGATTAGCTGGGCGACTTTGGGAAAATTAAAAATCTGTGAGACTTAGTTTCTTCTTCTGAGCTATATGGATAATAAAACTTGCTCTGAATACTTAGGGGCCTTGTGAAGATTAAATGATATAATATATAAAATACCTGGTAAGAACTGGTGCAAATTTTCTTTCACCTTCCTTCCTTTCCTTGTCCTACCTTTTTCCACTATGGTACCTTGCTCCCATTTTTCGACTCTTGCAGTGCAATATTATCCTTATTCCTAAAAATGAAGGGAAATAAATTTGACTCCTGAGTTGAACTAAGTTCTCTGGCTTTTTCCATTATCATACCATAGCCAGTTTTATTCTTTTTTTATATGGGAATATTTGTCCCTTTGGATTGAAAAATAGACCGATGTCGTTATAGGAAATGGCACCTCTATTTAATAACTTTTTATGTCAAATACATATTTGACATTTGCTATAAGCATTGCTATAAAGCATTTGTATACTGAACAATAATTCTGAATATGATGAATATTCATAACATTGACAGAAAATCACACATTACAATAATGGTAACTGAGACTTTTTGATGCCACCTTCTATTGTTAAAATGCAGATATGTACCAGCAAAAGGGTTTCTAAATCTTATTTTTAAAAATATCAGCAGTTTATAAGGAGAGAAATTACTATATAGTTAAATTGCTGTTAGAAGCCAAGTATATTCTACAGAAGATTCTAGGCAAAATATGTAGAGAGATTTCAACATTTAAAGAAAAAACCAAGTCACAGGACTGGTATTAGATGGAATAGGAGAAATAAGAAATGGAGACAAATAGGACACAAATTGCTGGATTTGTGCTGAATTTCATACTGAAAACTTTAGAGACAAAGGAAATTTAAGCCATGTAAAAAATTTAACTTTTAAAAAGGACCTGCATCATTCCAGGTAGCTCGAGTTTCATTAATTAGTCCATATAGCAGACAGTTATTTTTTGTGTGCTTACCATGTGCCAGTCACCATAATATGTGCTAGAGAGTCAGATGTAGAAAATACACTACCATGGTCCTGTTCTCCTGGAATTATTGTGGAGGCATGATGGCAGTTATATCAAGGGAATGTTTTGAATGAATAGTGCAAGGCCAAGTTTGGAGAGTGAGTTAACTAGATAAAGAAAGTGGTGCGGGCAGAGAGCATTTTAATTGGAGGGAATAGTACATGCTTGAAGACCAGTAGTAGTTCTGAATGGCTGGGATGAAGGATGATTTTGTGGGAGGAACAAGAGTTGAAACTGCAGAGGTAGGCATAGACCTACTTGTGACAGGCCTATGTGCTAAGTTAAAAAGTTTGAACTTTTGTCTGAAAGCTAAGGGGGAACTATAAAAGATTTTAAGCAGGGAAATGATATAAGCAGATTTGAATTTTAAGACTATTATTCTGGTAGCTGTGGGCAAGGGGGCCAGAGTGGAGGCACAGATGCCAGTGATGAGGTGATGTAGTCATCTGGTTGTGAAATGAAGGTGTGGGGTGGGGAATGAATGATAAAAATGAGGGAGGAACAGTCTGCAATTTGGAAAGTGATTGGAATCTTTTCAGAGGAAAAGGGAAGCATCAAGCAACCTTCGAGGAATCTAGTTGGGCTTTGAGGACATTGGTCTGCTGTTTACATAGAGGAGAAGCAGTTTATGGATTTTATACATATTGGATTTGAGGTATGTATGAGAGATACTAGATATTGAAAGATATCTTTGGAACGAATAAGATTGGAAAGCCTCAAGAAGTAAGCATTAGGAGAAGCAATAGGTTTGTATGAGGTCACCTTGGGAAGGTTTATAGGGTGAACTTAAACCTTTGTTCACAAATCTTTGAGAACTTGTGGTTTGGTGGAATGCTCACTGAGTGATGAATCAGGTTTGTGTTCAGTCTTGCCTCAGTAGGGATATTTGGGATACCTTCTCACTGGAGTCCCTGTCCCTGCGGGTTTGTTCATAGTCCAGCACTCTAGCCTTTCTGAGGGGGCTCCCCAGAAAACTGGCTTTGTCTTGCCAGTCTTGGGGTTCTGATGGATCCATCAGAGTCTAGCCACCTGGTAGGGGGAAATGGAGGGGGTGGCTTAGACTGGTAAAGCACCACAGCTCCCTGCCCCCTCTGGCTCAGCACAGAGTAAGTAGACAAAAACTGCAGCTGCCTGTTTCTCCATAGGGAGTGAGAGTTAGTAGAAGCCCAGCTGTTTGGTGGGAGGTCTTCTCTTGTATAAAGCCAGTCCACAAAGTCTAGGAAAGGGGCCTGCTTTGTCGAATATGTAGACACCAACACAGAGAGCTAAGGAAAATGAAGAATCAGGCAAAGATGTTCCAAACAAAGGAATGAGATGAATCTCCAGAAACTGACCCTAATGAAACAGAGTTATATGATTTACCTGAGAGAGAATTCAAAATAACAGTCATAAAGATGCTCACTGAGGCCAAGAGAACAATGCATGAACACAGTGAGAATTTCAACAAAGAGCTAAAAAATATAATAAGTACGAAACAGAAATCATGGAGCTAAAGAACACAACAATTGAACTGAATAATTCAACAGCAGACTAGATCAAGCAGAAGACAGGATCAGTGAACTTGAATATAGGTCACTGGAAATAGTTTAGTCAGAGGAGCAAAAAGAAACAAATGAAGAGTGAAGATAGCTAAAGGATTTATTGAATACCATTAAACATTATGGGAGTATCAGCAGGAGAAAAGAGAGATAGAAAAAGAACCAGGAAGCTTATTCAAAGAAACAGTGGCTGGTAATACCCCAAATCTGGGGAAAGAAATGGCCATCCAGATCTAAGTAGCTCAAAAGATACTGAAAAACATGTACCCAAAGAAATCTATGCTGTACACATTATACAGTAGTAGCCATTATCTGTAGTTTTGCTTTCCTTGGTTTCAATTACCCATGGTCATCTGTGGTCCAAAAATATTAAATGGAAAATTCCAGAGATAAACAATTCATAAGTTTTAAATTGTATGCTGTTCTGTGTAGTGTGATGAAATCTCATACCATCCTACTCTGTCCTGTCTGGGACATGAATCATCTCTTTGTCCAGTGTATCCATGCTTTTTATGCTACCTGCCTGTTAGTATAAGAAAAAACATTATATATGTGGTTTGGTACTATCCATGATTTCAGATATCCCTGGGGGGTCTTGGAATGTATCCCTGCAATAAGGGCAGACTACTATAATCAAATTGTCAAAAGTCAAAGACAAAAAGGGAGTGAAAAACAACAAACAAGAGAAAAGCAACTTGTCACATACAAGGCAACCCCTATAAGGCTATCAATGGATTTTTCAGCAGAAACTTTGCAGGCCAGAGGCAGTGCTGAAAGAAAAAAACTGCCATCTAAGGATACTATACCCAGCAAAAATGATCTTCAAAAATGGCGCAATAAAGAATTTCCAAGGTTGTCAGGGTGGTACTGGGAGGGGAGGGAGAGTGCATGACAGGCGGCATCAGCCAGGGAGGCCTGGGAAGCTATGGTGTGGTCACTGTGAGCCAAATAGAGCCATGGCAATTACCATCCGGTCCCAGCTCCCTTGTGCAGTCCTGGCTGGTGGCTCAACCCAGTTGGCCTGTTGGCACCACAGCCTGTGGAGCCCGAGAACATCATAGTGAACATGGTGCTACTCAAGGCCAGGGAAGGTGTTTTTTTGTTTTTTGTTTTTGTCTTTGTTTTTTTTTTTACTAAAAAAAGAGTTTACCATACAAAAGCTGATGGAGTTCATCACCACTAGACTTGGCTTACAAGAATAGCTAAAGGGAGTACTTCAAGTTGAAATGAAAAGATTTGAAATAGCAACACTACAGCATAAGGAAGTATGAGACTCTGGTAATGGTAAATATATAGACAAATACAGAATACTGTATTATTGTAATGGTGGTAGGTAAATCACTTTTCATTCTAGTATAAAAGTTAAGAGAGGGCTTCCCTGGTGGCACAGTGGTTGAGAGTCTGCCTGCCGATGCAGGGGACACGGGATTGTACCCCGGTCTGGGAAGATCCCACATGCCATGGAGCGGCTAGGCCCGTGAGCCATGGCCGCTGAGCCTGCGTGTCTGGAGGCTGTGCTCTGCAACGGGAGAGGTCACAACAGTGAGAGGCCCACGTACCGTGGGAATAAAAAAGTTAAGAGAAAAAAATATTTAAAATAGCTATGACTAAAAATATGATAAAATTATACAACATGAATAGATGTAAATTTTGAGAACAATAATATAAAGTGTGTGTGTGTGTGTGTGTGAGAAGTAAAAGTGCAGTTTTTGTATGCAACTGAACTTAAGTTGTTATCTGCTTAAAACAGACTGTTATATTTTATGTAAACCCCAAAGTAACCACAAAAAATACAGTAGAAGTTACAGACACACACACACACAGAAATCAAAGCATATCAATATAAAAAACCCAGCAAAACATAAAGGAAGATAGCAAGAGAGGAAAAGACAGAAAAAATAACTAAGAGATTAACAAAAGCAACAGATGAAATGGCAATAGTAAATCCTTCTCTATCAATAATTACTTTAAATATAAGTGGATTAAACTCCTCAATCAAAGGACACAAAGTGGCTGACTGGATTAAAAAAACAAGACCTAACTGTATGCTGTGCAAAAGAAACTTACTTTAGATTTAAGGATACATACAGGCTGCATGTAAAGGGATGGAAAAAGGTATTCCATGCAAATGGTAACCAAAAGGGAGCAGGAGCTATATTTAGACAAAAGGAAGTTTAAGTCAAAACTATCAAAAGAGACAAAGGAGGACATTATATAATGATGAAAGTGTGAATTCACCAGGAAGATATAACAATTATAAATATATATGCATCCAACATTAGAGAACCTAAATGTATTAAGCAAACATTGACAGACTGAAGGGAGAAATAGATAGCAATACAATAGGTAGGAGTCTTCAGTACCTCACTTTGAAAAATGGATAGAACATCTAGACAGAAGATCAACAGGGAAACAGAAGACCTGAACAATAGTATAAACCAAATGGACCTAACACATATATGGAACATTTCACCCAACAGTAGCAGAATGCACATTCTTCTCAAATGCACACGGCTCTTTCTCCAGGATAGATGACATGTTAGGTCACAAAACAAGTCTTAACAAATCTAAGAAGATTAAAATAATATCAAGGATCTTTTCTACCACAATGGAATGAAACTAGAAATTGACAGCAGAAGGAAAACTGGAAAATTTACAAAAATGTGGAAATTATGTGACACACTTTTGAACCATTAGGTCAAAGTTGGAATCAGAAAGGAAATTAGGAAATTCTTTGAAACAAATGAAAATGAAAATATACCAAAACTTATGGGATGCAGCAAAACTAGTGCTAAGAAGGAAGTTCACAGAGATAAATCCCTACATTAACACATTATTGACCAGAGACCTATTAATACATCTTTTGTTACCTGAACGTTATTGACTGGAGACATATCAATACGTTTTTAGAGAGTGATACAATTAACATCACCATGCGAAGTTGTTAGAGCTTAAAATTGATCAGGGGTTCATTATACAACTTATGATTGTCATTATCATTCACATTTTTCTCTGTTAGGTTTTTGTTCCAACATTGTGTATATTATAAATTCAAGTTTATTACTGTAAAATTTAAAAAATGACTCATCATGAAATTTTGAGTGAAGAAGAATTTTTGGTGAATTTTATGCAGATACTTTCTCTGATTGTCCAGGTGACATATATACTAGTGTCTGTGAAGATTATAGTTCTTCAGAATTTAGTTCTGATTCAGATTATGTGAATATTAGACCAAGAAAAAGACAAAAAACCTTAGTGACTGATTCTGATACAGAAAGTGAAAAAGAAACTCACAGTACTAGAGAATGCTCCTTTGCTTCTACAGAAGAGTGGCTTGAAGACAACATTTCACAAAAATTTGAAGGCTTTACAGGTGTGTCAGGTGTAACTGTTGAATGTAATAACCCGCAAAGTGTTAGTGAAATAACATAATTAATTTTTGGTAATGACTTTTTCGAGTTGGTCACTTCTCAAACAAACTTGTATTACTAACAGAATGAAAAATCATATAAAATGTATGATAAGGCTTTAAAATGGACTGATGTAACGAATAGTGACATGAAGAAGTTTCTTGGATTAATAATTTTGATGGGACAAATAAGAAAGTCACACTGGAAAGAATATTGGTCGACTGATCCCTTACTTGAAATACCTATCTTTCCAAAGATTATGACAAGAAGAAGGTTTGAACAAATAATGACATTTCTTCACTTTAACGATAACTTAGAAACTCCACTCCTGCAGACAGAATTTCAAAAGTTAAACCTCTTTTGGATTATTTTCTACCAAAATTTCAATTGATCTATATACCAAAATGAGAGCTATTACTTGATGAGGCAATGATAAAGTGGAGAGGACAACTTAGATTCAAAACCTATAACCCTGGAAAACTTACAAAATATGGAATTTTGGTTAGGATGGTTAGCAAAAGTGAAACTGGATATATATGCAACCTTGAGATTTACATGGGTGAAGGAAAAAAACTGCAAGAAACAATATTATCAGTCTTACAACGTTATCTTGGTTCATGGTACCATATTTACCAAGACAATTATTACAACAGTGTGTTCACAACTGAAATATTGTTGAAAAATAAAACCAGAGTTTGTGGGACTATAAGAGGGAATTGTGATCTACCAAACCAATTAAAGGAGACATCTAAAAACCTACAGAGGGGAGAAATGGCGTTCTTATGGAACGGAGAAATGATTCTTCTTCTCTGGAAAGGCAAGAGGCTAGTCTGCATGGTGACAACTATTCATGATGCCTCCATAGCATCTACAGGAAAGGAAGATAGGAGGACTGGCCATCAGATAACTAAAGCCCACTTGTATATTAGAGTATAATAAATATATGAAAGGAGTTGATTGATCTGATCAATATCTGGAAAACTTCAGTATTCTCCAGAAAACTCGAAAATGGTTTATTCAATGCTTTAAAATTTATTGTAGCATAAATGCACAGAATAAAATGACTTACACGCAATTTTTGTCAGCAATACCTAGAGAATGGGTAACTGACCATTCTGGTGAATGTAGTGGCAGTCTTGCACCTGGTCCTTCTTGTGGTGTTTCTAAAAGAGCCCTGTGCAAAGATCCACCTTGTCAACTATCAGGTAAAATAAAAGAACATATTCTAGAGGAAATAATAACCACAGGGCTAAGAAGACAAATGCAGTCAGAAAGTGTAGAGTCAGCTCTTCCAGGGGAAAGCAAAGTGAAATACAGTATGTTTGTAATAGATGTTCTATTCCCCTGCACAGAGGTGTCTGCTATACTGCCTATCACACTCTAATGAAATATTAGAATGCTTTAGTAAGACATGTACAAAGCTTCAAATAAATACATTAAGTGCAAAATAAGTTGCTGATATTTATTCAAACTTGGGTGTTTCAGTATTCACTTACATAACAAATTGCCAGCCACAGGTGTTAGTTTCTGCAAGAATCCCCCAGTCAATAATGTGTAAAAAAGAAGAAAGATGTCAAGTGAGAACTTAACTTTATACCTCAAAGAGCTAAAAAAGAAGAACTAAGCTCAGTTAGAAGAAAGAAGAAGAAAGGAAATCACAAACATTAGAGCAGAAATAAATGAAATAGAAAATAGGAAAATGAGAAAAAACCCAACAAAACTAAAAGTTGGTTTTTTAAAAGATAAACAAAATAGACAAACCTTAGCTAGACTAACTAAGAACAGAAGAGAGAAGACTCAAATAAAATCAGAAATGAAAGATGGGACATTACAACTGAGGGCACAGAAATAAAGAATGATCATAAAAACTACTATGAATAATTATACACCAATGAACAATACCTAGAAGAAATGTATAAATTCCTAGAAACATACAACTTACCACCAAGACTAAATCATGAAGGAATAGAAAGTCTGAACAGACCTATAACAAGAAGGGAGATTGAATAAATAATCAAAACCTCCTAACAAAGAAAAGCCCAGGACCAGATGGCTTCACTAGTGAATTCCACTGAACATTTAAAGAAGAATTAATGTCAGTGCTTCTCAAACTCTTCCAAACTACTGAAGCAGAGGGAACACTCTCAAACTCATTTTATGAGGCCAGATAAGAATACTACAAGAAAAGAAATTACAGGCTAATATCCCTAATGAATATAGATGCAAAAATATTCAAAAGTATACTAACACACTGAATTCAATAGCATATTAAAGGATGATACACTATGACCAAGTGGGTTTTACGTGGTATACAAGAATGGTTTAACATATGAAAATCAATCAATGTGATACAGCACATGAACAGAATAAAGGGTAAAAATCACATGATCATTTCAATAGATGCAGAAAAAAAGTTTGAAAAAAATTCAACATCATTTTATGATGAAAATTCTCAATAAACTAGGAATAGAAGGAAAACACCTCAACATAATAAAGTCCATATATGACAAGCTCACAGCTTACATCATACATAATGATGAAGAGCTGAAAACTTTTCCTCTAAGATCAGGAAAAAGACAAGGATGCCCACTCTCACCACTTTTACTCAACATTGTATTGGAAGTCCTAGTCATAGCAACTAGGCAATAAAAAGAAATAGAAGGCATCCAGATTGGAAAGGAGGAAGAAAAACTGTCACTATTTTCAGATAAGATGATATTATATACAAAAAACCCCTTAAGACTCCACCAAAAAAACTGGTAGAACTAATAAACAAATTCAGTAAAGTTGTAGGATATATAATTAGGATATAGAAATCAGTTGCATTTCTATACACTTATGATGAACTAGCTGAAGAGGACACTAGGAAAACAATGCCATTTACAGTAGCACCAAAAAGAATAAAATACCTAGGAATAAATGTAACTAAGGAGGTGAAAGACTTGTAATACTGAAAACTATAAAACATTGATGAAAGAAATTAAAGAAGACACAAATGGAAAGACATCCCATGTTCATGGATTGATAGACTTAATATTGTTAAAATGTCCATACCCAAAGTGATCTACAGATACAAAGCAATTCCTATGAAAATCCCAATGGCATTTTTACAACAGAAATTGATAAACAGCTCTACAATTCATATGGAACCTCATAAAAACCACAAATAGCCAACTCAATTCTGAGAAAGAAGAACAAAGCTGGAGGCATCACACTACTCTATTTCAAAAATATTACAAAGCTGCAGTAAACAAAACAGTATGGTACTGGCATAAAGAGAGACATATAGATCAGTGGAACAGAATGGAGAGCCCAGAAGTAAATCCATGTGTATACAGTCACTGATCTTCAACAAGGGTGCCAAGAACACACAATTGGGGAATTAGTGGGCATAAAGTTTCAGTTCAGCTATGTGAATAAGCTAGAGATCTCATATAGAACATTGTACCTATAAACAACAGCAATGTATTTTATACTTAAAATTTTAAGGAGCATGTATCTCATGTTAAGTATTCTGCCATAATAAAATAGAATTAAATAAATAAATAAAATAAGTTTTGTAGTAATATTGAAGAAAAAAATCTAAATAAGTGTATCTATTTCTCTCAAAAATCCCTTGCTCAGAGATGCTCAATAAATAATTATTGAATTACTCTTTTGTTCAGTCCTCATTCACTACTAAATGGGCATGAATTTAATGACAGTGGTCTCTTACAATTTTATGGAAATTAAAAATTTATAAAGCAGTAATCTGTAAAGCTAGATTATTTGCTTTTCTAGAGCAAGAGCTATTTCTCTTTTGTTTTCCTCCATTTCTTGCATGGCTGGCATGTTGCCAGGCCCATGTTAAAGATTTGTAGAATGAATGTATTTCATTTTTCCTCAGCTGATTTCACATCAATCTTATAAAGCAGGCAGGCAAGGACAATTTCTCCCATTTTACAGGTAACACAATCAAGAATTGGAGTAGTAGTGACTTGTCCAAAGGTATGAAATTATTAAATGACATAACAAGGACTTGAACCCAGATTTCAAGGCCATTGTACTTTCAACTCCACAGGACTACTTCTAGTTTAGATTTCAAGCCCAATTTTGTTCTATGTTCTTAATTTAACTTTGGTTATCATTCCTTACAGTAAAAAATCATTTGAGATATATGTGGCCTTTAATTTTCAGCTTTAGCTGTAAACTTCCTTTTCATGAGTGATATTATCATCTGGTAAGTTCATTTGGAAAATATGTATGAAATTCAATGGATTGAGTTCAGAAAATGAAATAATTTTTTTCTCAATATTACTTCATTTTGGTTGCTCTGTATTTGCCATATTTAAGTAGGGTGGATTAGCCATTTCTTATGCTTAAAACAATTTCTTTTTACTCTAAACATTAATATTTATAGAGCATTAATATTTAGTCTTTGCTCATTCCTTCCATCTGCTTTAGTTTCCAGAATCTTTTGGCACTATTTCACACTGATATTTTAGGGACACTAAGATCACACTTGGTGATTCGGTACTTTCAGTCAGGTCCTTATAGGATACTCTCTTGTATAGATAATGCTGTGAGTATGGAATTTTTTTTTATGTTATAGGTAACATCTAGTACCTTGTACAAATGCACAAAATATTAAATAAGGAAAAATGACAACTGTTGAGCTGGCTATTCTTTTGGAGCAATGATACTCAATATTTTTTCATTATGGGAATTAGTAGGCTGCTGGAGCTGTGGAATTATTTGATTGTATTGATCTGACTACAAGAGGAAGCCAGGGCATTGGCAGTGAGTGCCAGGGAAACTTTACTTGCCAGAGCCCTGGCTGCATTTTTTCCTGCTGCTTCAGCTGGTTTCTTCTTGTCCTCTTTCTCAAATTACTCCATGAATCTACATAATTTTCATGAACTCATTGAATGTGTAGTTTGTATAGAACATTGGCTTAGATTTATTTCAAAACATGTTGTCGGGAAAAGGAGGAAAATATATTTGGGAAGAGGGTATGCTGAGTCAAACTAGATATTTTCTTTTCTGCCTTACTCATGCTTCTCTTTTCTGCAAAGCAAATTTTCAGTTATTTTAATGGGAGATGAGCAGTCATGGTCTCTGTTGTATTATTTTGTGGATTACTATTATTACTATTTTGGGACTTCCCTGGTGGTACAGTGGTTAAGAAACTGCCTGCCAATGCAGGGGACATGGGTTCGAGCCCTGGTCCAGGAAGATCCCACATGTCACGAAGCAACTAAGCCCATGTGCCACAACTACTGAGCCTGTGCTCTAGAGCCCGAGAGCCACAACTACTGAGCCCGCATGCCACAACTACTGAAGCGTACATGCCTAGAGCCCGTGCTCCATAACAAGAGAAGCCACCACAATGAGAAGCCCGCACACCGCAATGAAGAGTAGCCCCCGCTCACCACAACTAGAGAAAGCCCGAGTGCGGCTACAAAGACCCAACGCAGGCCAAAAATAAATAAATAAACAAACAAACAAATAAATAAAAAAAGAAAACACTCTGGGTGTGTTTACGTTGCTTTTATGGTATACAATACTTACTGTTTGGGCTTAGAGATACTGTTTGCATCTTCTTATTCTCATCTGTTGTGTGTGAAATTTGGTAAGGTAGTCAAATAGGACAGAATTTGGATTTCTTTCTCAGTACAGAGACCATTTTAATATTCAGTTTTGATATTTTTAGAACATACCTAGGTTTGTTTTGGATTCAAATTTATTCATTGGGCTTTTTTTAAAAGTTTGAATTTGGTTTGCAATGAGTTAAAAATATTAACACAGGATAAATTCAATGTTCAACAAATTATTTGGGGGTTTTGGTTCATTTAAAATTCCCACTAAAGACTTTGAACAGGTAAAATCCAAAAATATTAAAATATCTTAGATTGTTTGTGCTTCCTTTCCCAACTTCAACTGAGAGGTCATTTATTTTGAGAAAGTCAATATAATGAGACTACAGTGCACTAAACTAATGTAGAAAAATCTCAAGAGGTCTGTTTCAATTATCAAGCACAGTGGCCTATTGGAACAAAAAATTTTCAAATCAAGGCAACATTAAATCTCTTTAAGTAAAATATAAGTCTCACCTTAACCTTTGTCTTATTTTTGTCTTCTGTACTTCAGCTGCACCTGCAAGGTAAAATTATTGCTTTTACTCTATAGCATCTTTAAGTGTATATGTGAGCAGATGGGACTGGGATATGTTTGATAGGGATCTAGCTTAAAGTTATATTATAGATTTTGTATGACCTCTCCTTGACAATTATTTGTTGTTTTAAGTGAAAAAATGTACTTGAATGAATCATCATATTTTGAGTACTTGGAACTATTTAGTATCAATAAATGGAGGATGTAAGTCCTGATAATGAAAGTTCAAGCTTAAATCTCCACATTATGCAAACTCTGATGTTTAATGAAAACATCTTGTGGGGATGTATCATTACTGGATTTTCTCCCTTTTTTTCTTTGGCCATAGAAATATTACCTGGAAGTATTGGTTTTCATGTTTCTTATTTTGAAGCCTTGAAAATATGTTTACCCTAAAATCCCTATTTGGAGTTGTATAAAATTCACAGAGATAAATGTGAAGAAGAAATAGTTAAGAAATAGAGCTAATATTTCTTAAGGAAGAGAAGATGCAGGGGATGAAGAATGTTTTAGAATTAAACAGGTTGATTGGTAAAATAGCTTATGTTAATTTATATATAAAATTATTTAAATTGTTTAGAATCTCAGATCTGGTATTAGTTTGATTTGAACATAGTGAGAAGGGACCAAGAAGTGGGCAAGGCACAGAAATGATCATACAACATGATAAATAGTTTATATAAAGGTCATTAAAATTATGTTAAAAGAAAGTTGTTTACTATGCTACAAAAGGGGGAAAATGAACAGACTTTGGCTGTTTAAACTGATGGGAAGAACCAGTTCCCATTTAAGGCTCTGAAAACTCCTTTGAGGCCCACCTCAAATTCCCTCATGTCTTCTATATGACCTGAGTCTCTCTGTCAGTATCATTTTTTTATTTTTTTAAAATATTTCACCATGTTACTTTTTTTTTTTTTTTTTTTTTTTGGCCATGCCTTGCGGCATTAAAGATCTTAGTTCCCCGACCAGGGATCAAACCCATGCCCTCTGCATTGGAAGTGTGGCGTCTTAACCACTGGACAGCTAGGGAAGTCCTACCACATGTTACTTTTATCTCCTTTTTTGCACTCCTTTTACTACTTTGCCTTGTGTTAAAGTTAATGGTAGAGTAGAAAAAGCATAAACATTATAGTAAAAACAGTTCCATTTTGAAATGTATAGACATATCGAATCACTATGTTGTATACCAGGAAGTAACATAGGTCAGTTATACTTCAAAAACAAACAACTAAACAACCAAAAAAAAAAAAAAAAAACCACGTAGAAATAGGGGTCAGATTTGTGATTACCAGAGGCGGGGTGTGGTGGGAGAGGGAATTGGACAAAGGTAGTCAAAAGGTACAAACTTCCAGTTATAAGGTACATAAGTACTAGAAATCTGATGTACAACATGATAAATATGTTTAACAATGTTGTATGTTATATTTGAAAGTTAAAAGTAAATTCGAAGTGTTCTCATCACAAGGAAATAATATTTTTTTATATTTCTTTAAAAAGAAATATAAAATACTTTCTTAGAAAAGTATCTATATGAGATAATGGATGTTCACTAAACTTACTGTGATAATCATTTTGTGATGTATGTAAATCAAATCATTATGCTGCACACCTTAGGTTATACAGTGCTCTATGTCAAATATATCAATAAAACTGGAAAAAAAGGAACATTTGGCCTAATATAAGGTTTTGTGGTTCTCAAGAGAACCTGGACAAAGCCAGATTAGGAGAAAAGGCTGGGTGAAAGAAAAATTAATGAATGTATTGTTTTTATGAATTAAAATGATGTATTATAGAAAAAAAATGGTTCAAGCTTTCTGAGTCTCAGTTTACTTGTAGAATGGGAAGACAAATAGGAACTCCTGTGGTTCTTGTGAGGATTAAATTGGAAAGGATAAAGTATCTGGCACTGAGCAGGCACCCAGTAAATGTCAGTATCTTTCCCATTTCTGAGTTTCATGTCTAATTTCCCTGGTAGTCTATAAGTTACTTTAGGGCAGAAAATATGTTTTATTTCATAGTGCCTTGTGCATAGTAGGCTCTAAAAGATTGTTTGTTGAATTTAATTTATCGTCCTGCTGTGAAAGTTTAGCACAATTATTTCCTATTTCTTTTTCCTCTGTCACCTTGGATTGAGATAAACATGTTGCTTTCATGAAGTTGAGGATGTAATTCAGTAGAATGCCATTATAATATGACTTATTCCATGGAGTTTGAAATAGTAAGGGTCAAATCATTTCCCTGGAAACTTAATTATATTCTATAAAATCTTATTAGCCTGTCTCATAGCATCATAGTCATAGTGGAATTCTGGTGTGTTTAAGATGGTGAAGTCTCTATCTGTAGAATTATATCTAATGGCACACATTGAGAATATGGAAATAAATGACATAAAGAAAGAGCAGATGCAAATGTCTTGCAAATATTACTTGACATTTTCAATCACTAATCCTCTAAAGTATGTTCTAATTTACTAAAATAAGCCAAGAATTCAATTTCTTGTGAGCTCCTTTTGCTTAATTATTAGTAGCAGAACAATATTCTGTGATACACTGCAATTTGTCTTCTTTGTGTTTATCTAGTATCTGACTTAAAAAATGAATGGAGCATTCTGATTCAGCAGAACTGATTTCATTAACTCATGTCCGTTATAGAGCAGAAATGAATAAATGTTTGCTGAACATGCTACATATGCTTCGATCATCAAGACATTTGTTCTCCTTCTCAAAATATAAGATCTTGAGAGATCTTCCTGGCTGAAATTTGCTGGGTGCCTATTCTGCATAAATGTTTCTATAGAGGCAAGTGGCTACCTTTACATAAATTTGTTTCCATGATTGGGATGTGAGAGCTCTTTTTAATACTTTCTCATTATGATTTAAAATTATACATTCATTGAAATTTTTTTCTTTAGGAGTAGTAGCAGTGTATCCTAAGACATGAAGAGTTAAAGAAAAAAAATTTTTAATGCAGTATGTTCTTTTGTTAGAATGAGGACTAAACAGGCTTCTCATTCATGCAATAATGTTGCTTGTACTTAGCACATAGTTTCTAATTCTGTATAATTGTGCCTAACTATTTAATTGAAAGACAATTAATTACCTAGCCTTTGTTACCTCTGTATTATGAATGGGAGAAACTGAGGCTCAGTATTGACTATTTGTCTGTGTTACTGGTTAGGAATTTGAGAAAAATATGCTGCTATCCTAATGATTTACTTTTGTTTTCGATTTCAGTTTCAGAGGACATTTGAGTCTCTTAAAAATGTTTCCAACAAATCTGACCTCCAGAAAACCTACCAGAAGCTTGGGAAGGAGCTGGAAAATCTGGACTATTTAGCCTTCAAACGTCAGCAGGTAGGATTTAGAGCTCTCCTTGGTGGACGATACGAACACTTTAGTCTTCTCGCCTTCCTGCCTGTCAGAGGCTCAGGTGGGTCTGGGGAGACTTATCTTCTAATGTTTAGGGCAGAAATAAGTTGTGCTGTGTGGTGCTGACTTGCCGTGTTCACACGGCTTCCTGCGGCATTCAACATTGTCCTTGCTTTTATATGTGCACTTTGGGGGTTTCCACGAGTGTCCTTATACCTCTTTTAAAGAAAACTCCTGCTGGTTTGTGAAGGTTCAACTACCCTTTGACTAAGGATGCCTTAGTGGCATAAAGGGAACCTCTATGTGGCTTGAACAGGTGGCTTTTATATTTGACAGGGGGATACGTGAGGAGAAAAACCACCTCAAGCCCAAGAAAAGGATGTGGATGCACATACAAGCTTAAAGAAAGGAGTCATAAATATGCCAAATAGTTTTTTTTTTTAGTTTAGATTTAGTTTTCTTGTTTGATCTCTGAAGATTAGTAAAAATTTGCTAAATGTGTAAGGTTAAAGGGAAACATGCTTTCCAAGTGCACGTCTTTTAGCCTCTTTTTATAGACCACAAGATAAATCGAGAGCCTTTAAATAGACTTTTATAGGGTTACTTTTAGAGTTCATATTTTATAATATTAATAATCATTAAGTTCTGTGTGTTTGCAAGATACTGCCATAGTAGGTAGGTACTTTTCCCAAACTGGATCTTTTCCAGTTTCTTCACAGCCACTAGGTGTCAGGATCATCAAGCTTTTACTGGGGCTGAGTGTTTATTCCGATCAGAACAACCAGTTAGATGTTTAAATTAGGTTGCATGAAATTCGGGAATGTGCTCAATGATGGATAGCATCTAGAAAAATGACTAAGTGGCTGACTCCCATGGCCAGGCACCGAGTCCATTACTTAAGACTGTTTTCTGTTAGTGTGGCAAAGGGTGTGAATCTCTTGACATTGCCTAATTTACAAATTTTGGATCTTTTGGAAGGGGGATTTCAAAGCACTACTTCCTTTATTTAGTTAAACCTCATGAAGTCAACATGGTGTGGTGTAGAAATAGTGACTTGAAAAGAGAATTGTGTTCTAGGCTCGGCTTTATAATAGACATTACGTGGGCATTTAACCTTCTCATGATCTTATTTTCCTAGGAGTTATATTTGTTTTGTAGAGTGTTCTGGGGCAAATGCCATACCTTTGCACATACCTTAATTTATATGAAAAAAGACACAATATCCATTTGTTTTATTTATTGATTTTATATTAGTGAAGGCCTAGGTATTAGCACATGTAACAGAAGCAATCACAGTTACTGAGAGCTACTACAGTAAGCTCCCAAATGATGCTGCTTAAAATTCACACTGTGAGTCACTGCTCTGGCCTATGTAGTTTTTAGTACAGTTTTGTTTCCAAGAGCCATATTTATACCACTGGGGGGTATTTGAGTTGGCAGGCAGTAGTCAGTGTCCTCTTCTCTTATCCTTTCTCATTAGCACATTTTCAGTGATTAGATTCTTACATTAGCTAATTGGGAATTTGGAAAAATGTGAATGCTTCAAGGGCAAAAGGACATAACTCTGGGAGAATGGCCTTGACGACAGACAGGTAAATTGTATGTGTATGTGAGAGAAAGATGGGCACGTCGTTATTTATATATGTATATGTATGTTTATGCATATATAAATCTTATATTCTATTTATTAGATGACAACTGTCTGCCACATAGTGTGATTAGAACATTTATGGATTAGATCATTAAATAATTGTGACAATATAATAAGGTTGGTTTTATGAGCACCATTTTACAGATGAGGAAACTGTGAAGAGAGTTAAGTAACTTGCCTAAAGTCACTAGGCAAGTAAAGCTGAGCTTCAAATAGGTATCAGTCTGACTACAAACCTGGGCTTTCTCCCATATCCCTGCAGGGAGCCAGGCTGGGGGGATACTAAAGTGAGGAGTTCTAGACATGCAGTATGAAGACAGTTTTAGGATAGGACAGACATGGGGCTTAAAGAGACATTTGAAAATGGGCATCTGATGAGAGGCAGGGACAGGGGCAGCTCTCTCCTCCTCTCTTTCTCTCATGCAAATTGTTCAGTATAGACAAAAACACAAAAGAATTTTTGAAAGAATATCTTCAGACAGCTAAGAAAATGTATAAAACTTTATGTTTACAATCTTTGAGTGTTATATCTAGTAACCCTAGTTCTAGTGAAATTTATTCACACAAGGCAATTTTTTTTTAAACTCAGAAGGACAAATTCTTGTGAAACAGACTTACCTGCATACGTAGAATACTGTCAACCCTTTGTTTTACTTGATTCTGCTTTTCCCTATATCTAGTGATCATTTTTTCTACCTGGAAAAGATGGAAGGGGAATTAGAGTGAAATGGTCAGAAAAAGGATGGTAGAGTAGAAAGAAAGTCAGGGACCAAAGAGCGGTAAAAAAGAGAGAAAGGGACTTATAGGGATAAGATAAGAGGGATAAAGTGAGGGAAATTAAACTATATTTGGTTTTATACTACATGCATTTAGTAAGTTAAAGCATTGATTTTTGAAGAATTAAAAAATCTCAAAATAGAGAAAGGGAAAAAAAGAGATGATTACAAGAAGACATAGTGAATGAGGGAGGTGGCAGAGAAGAGAAAGACAAACTTTGTTTCCCATTAGCTTCCAAATGTAGCAAAGCTTCCTAGAAATTTGTAATATTAACCAAGTTCTTCTGTACCAAAGCCACAGAGGAATTGTTGTGTTTCCTGGATGGGCAGGGTTTAAAGAGTCAGAACATTACATTTTCTCTGACTTGGTGGGATTTGTCTTTTATGTCCTATCCTACCCTCTGTAAAGTCCCCCAAACCTATAAACACACATTAGTAAGTTTCTCCTACTGGAAAAGATTTAGGTCTCTGTAAAATTGCCATTCAGCAAGAAAGCTTCTGCCTTATAAGGCAGGATGCTTTGTACCAGAGAATTAGTCATGTTTTGTTCCCTGGTCCAACCATATTTATCATTTCTCTTTGTGACAGAACGTAAGCTCTGTAAGGACAGGGCCTTGTCTGTCACCTTCAATGCTGTATGCTCTGCAGTGCAAACAGCAGCATCTGACCCATGGCTAATACTCAATAAATACTTGTTGGTGCTGTTATTGCTACGAACAAGAAAGCATGCCAAAAGTTTTAGCCCCAGATTATAGGCAATTAATTGATGTGTTTAACTGTACTTTTTTTATAATTAAAAAATATATTTTATTTATTGATTTTTGGCTGCGTTGGGTCTTTGTTGCTGTGCGTGGGCTTTCTCTAGTTGCGGCGAGCGGGGGCTACTCTTCATTGTGGTGCACGGGCTTTTCATTGTGGTGGCTTCTCTTGTTGCGGAGCACAGGCTGTAGGCACATGGGCTTCAGTGGTTGTGGCTCGTGGGCTCTAGAGCACAGGCTCAGTAGTTGTGGCGCAGGGGCTTAGTTGCTCCACAGCATGTGGGATCTCTCCGGACCAGGGATTGAACCTGTGTCTCCTGCATTGACAGGCGGATTCTTAACCACTGCACCACTAAGGAAACCCTACTGCACCTTTAAAATTCAGAAGGGTATTAACCCTGAGGCTTCCTGGATGCCAAACATTGACAGATTGCTCCTTGCCTTATGTATTATTTAGGTTTTCTCCTAACATATTTCATTTTACATCTATTTCTTTAAACAAACACAAAACATCAATATTACCTTAGCTATGAATTAGGGATGCTCAGTAAACTGACTATAATTATTTTCTTGGACTCTTTCATTAGATTTTATTTTCTTTCCCTTTCTATGACATTTTAAACATCATTTTGAGAGATTTCTTTCCCTAGGCCACATATATCCCTGGAATACTTTGCTCTATTCTTTTACTTTTTTTGAGGGTTGGTGGGGGTGGATTATTGTGCTTTCTCTCCTAGGTGTAAGCTTAGCCTTGCCTTTCCTCTCCTCCCCTCCCCTCCCTCCCCTCCCTTCCCCTCCCCTCCTCTCCCTTCCCCTCCCTTCCCTTCCCTCCCTTCCCCTCCCCTCCCCTCCCTTCCCCTCCCTTCCCTTCCCTTCCTTCCCCTCCCCTCCCTTCCCTTCCTTCCCCTCCCCTCCCCTCCCCTCCCTTCCCCTCTCCTCCCCTCCCTTCCCCTCCCTTCCTTACCCTCCCTTTCCTTCCCTTTCCTTTTTTTTCCTGCTCCTGCTTCTTTCCTGTTTGTTTGTCTTTTAAAGAGTGAGTGCTTACACTTCAACTATTCCTTGGGCTATATTTTAGGTTGGGGTACAAGCATTTCTCCATTTTCCTAATGTCAAAAAGACTAATGTTAAAAATAGCTTTGGTTGGAAAAGGTGAGAGAAGGCTGTGATAGATGAGGTGGTGGGATTCTCAGAATGAAGCCATCTGAAGCAAATGGATGACAAAGCCATATTACCAAGAATCTGGAGACTTTTTCAGTTTTTACTACATCTGAAAATACAGTCTTAGAGTTTATTTGCTTAGACTGTTTTGACGATACATAGGAACGGTAATAGCAAGCTGCAGCTATTATATAGAGCCCAGGTTTATGTATTAATTTGAGAGTTTATAAATCAAGAGATTTCCTTGGAGCTTTGTTTTTCTGGAATAAAATAAAATTAAGTTTGATATTCTAGACTCTAATTTTATTCCTTTCTTCTATTCTTATAATGCTATTATAAGTATTAAGAAGTGTATAAAGTAATAGCATTATAAGACACAGCCTATTTTCAGAAACTTCTAAAGTCCTTTGGTATGAATTAAATTTGACATTATTGAGTTGAACATTATGTAGACTGAAGCACACTTACACACTGATGTGAAAATATGTAAAATTAAAATATCATACCTCAGATATACATCCATGTTTCAACGTATCACAATTCCTGATCTCCCTCTTGTCTCCCTGATCATGGCATGCTATTCTTGCCTTCTGAACTTTTCACAAGGTTCATAAACTTGATATTTAGGATATATAGCCCTTTTCTATTTACCTATTTAACTACTAATCTTTCTTTAAAGCTAAACTGAAGTCTAGCCTCCCTCATGATACTTTATCCTATGGCTTCCAATCAGTATGTAAACTCTTCCTTCTTTGCCATTCTTAGCTTTTATCCATGTCATACAATTTAGAATCTGACTGATTACACACTTATTGAAGATCCATGTAGTGCAGGTTAGAGTGTGGGCTTTGCAGTCAATCAAATATTGTTAGATTATTTGTACTGCTTTAGGCACTGCAGCTTTTTGTTTTAAAATGTTAGGAAAATAATACCTAACTTATAACCTGTTTTGAGAAAACAATATATAAAGTGTAAAGTACATATATGCTTTAAATCCTTTAAAATACATAAAGGAATCAGTATATAAAGGACTTACCATAGTGCCTGGCATGTGGTTAGTATAAGCTGTAGTTATTATAATGTTGTTTTTGTATTATTCTCATCTGTCTTCATCCTAGATGGTTGGTAAGTTCCATAAGAATACGCTGTCTGTTTTGTATACTTTTGTACTTCACGTAGGGTCCAGCACTGTTATGAACATAAAGGGTAGGATTATTTTGGACATTTGTAACATAGTGGTTAGTGAGCTCTGTCATAAAAAATGTTGGTACCCTTTGAGAAGGGAGTTGCAGTATTTGGTTCTAATGTGTTTTTGAGGTAGTGTCTCTTGATGGGCAGTGAAATTAAGGTCCTGAGTACTTTGCTGTGGCAATCTATAACATAAGGTAGGGTGTTAGACCCAATGTTCTGGCTAAACCCCAACTCATGTAATAATTACATCATATGTGCCTAAACTTCCTTTGTGGTTCCAGGTGATATCATTCAGCATAATATTGTTCTCTCTTTAGTGATGATGTCCAGGAGTGAACACTGCCTTTTCTTTTTCTGAGCTGAGTGAGTTAACCCCTTTAGATAGCTCCAGAACCTGAAGGGTATACAATACCTCACAGAATAGGAATTGAATTTAAAATGACCCCTTATCAATGAAGAAAAATAGAAATAAATCAGATGAATTTTATTTAGTAAGAATGACTGCAGGTTAACACCTTGCATTGAGAAATAAAATTCTAGGTGGATAATGACTGACCACATGGAAAATAATCCTAAGCTTACTCTGGAACTCAAGAACTCTGAGGGACATAATACAGCAATGTAGGACTCCTGTGAAATCAACGTTTAACAAAACAAAATGGATGGTTGTTAGGCTTGATGTTTTTGTGCTATAGAACATAGAGTAGAGAAGTTGATGATTTCAAGTAATAGTCTTTAACCATGCAAAGACTTATAGCAAGACTTTATAACATTTTTTGTAAAAAATGTTATGGATCTTCTAGGATAAAGGGATATACAGTGATATTGCACTGGGAGTTGTTTACCTGTAAGGACAGTGTAAGGGAGAACTAACTTCCCATTTATGTTAACAATAAAGTAGAAGTTGTAAGTATATTTTACTTAAGACCTTTAAAAATAAAGTACATATGCATCTGGGATTATTTAGCTGCAGTCTAAAGAACAGTATAATGGGGGGCTGAATGAGTGTTATGGTAAGGTGCTAAACTTCTAGAATGATAGTTCTATAAGAATAGATTCAATTCAGTGGCCTTTGTTAGATGAAATATGTCAATAGCTCAATTGGGAGAAGAGCCTTCCCTTCCTTATTCTGTAATTAATCCAACTCTCTTGAAAGAGTTCTGATTGAATTATTTCTTTTAAGAGTAAGTGAACCAAAGACTGCTGCATTAAAATATTCATGTCTGTCTTAGACGGTATTCTGTTTCTTATTTGCCCAGTCAAGTAAAATTATTATTTATGCCATTTATAAAACTGTTTCTGAAGATCCGAAAGCATTTCAGACATTGTTTAAAAATTACACAGATTTAAAAAATGCTGGATTATAATACAGTGTGCTACAATAAACTTCAAGCCAACCCAATGTGCTTTATTCTGTCCACTGCATGTGCAATTCCACTTTTATTCAATTACATACAATTGTTTGTCTCGCAGGAAAAAGAAAGAGATGGCATTACATTTATTCTTCAGTTTTCTGATACAGATAGAGAGAAGAAGGTTGGATACATCATTCAAGGTCATTCCGAGTCAGTAGCAGATTCAGAATTAATATTCACATTTCCTAATTTCTAGCTTATTGCAATAGCCATTCAACCATTTTTACTTCTTCATAAACTACAGATATTTATAGGGTGATTTCTTTTTCTATAGTTATAGTCCGAAGTTAAAAAACCTTATGGATTTTAGATAAGAACCTCACCCTTTATTTAAAAACAAATAATCAAAATGATGCATATTATATATTTGTTCTCTTTCTAAAGTTTGATTTCCACATTGGATATAGTTAATAGTCATGACAAGTAAGTGTATTCTATTGAATTAGTAAAGTAAAAACATTACACGGAAATCTTTTAAGTTCTAAGGTTTGTTATTTTATTTCCATCTGTTGTCTCAAGGGTTTCATTTATTGGTGGCAATTAGGTAGAAAGCTGTTGAATCAAGCACATACTAGCTGATTTTCATGCACCAGAAAAGATTTATTAATTTTTTTTACAAGGTTGTTTGCTATATGATAGTTTTTCTTATGGGGAGCTTATAGCTACTTTGTAGTGGGGTATGCTCATTGAAATAGTTAATTCTTTGTCATGGCTTGTTTTCAAAGCTTACAATGCTGATAGGACTTTTAGAAGTGGTAAAAAACTTTAGTGTTTCCATCAATGTGGCAGTTATTTGTGCATGTCTTATATTGACATGTTAGTTCATAAGATTGTCAATAAAAGTTGTTATTGATGAGAAATTAAAGTTCTAAAAGAGTTAACTCTGAAAATGATATCTTTGCTAGTCTGTTTTATAGCTTGAAAATGACCTTTGTGTACAAATCAGATAACTTTTTACCACCAGGATTATGACCTCTGGTGGTTTAAGATGAAAACCAAAGAAGATAGAGAAGAATCAGTGAACCTTAAACTAAGGAGCCTTTAGAATTCATCTAACTCAACTGTTGATTTTAGATGTGAAGAAAAATGAGACCCAAGGAGATTAGCTGTCTTCTATGAGGCTATACACTTTGCTAGTGGTAGAGCTGGGATGATAACAGGAGGTGATATTTTCTTTGGTTCTTTTCTGAGTCGTTTAGCATAAGTCAGCCAGTTGTATACTAATTCTTTGGTATCTCTGGTTTGTATTCTGAATGTAACTATAGATGCTTATAACATCCATATATATGTATAAGCTGTATTAGACACTGAGATGACTATAAATGGAGATCATTCAGTAGTGCCATTTTTTAAAATGAAAAGACAATGCAATAATATTACAACATTTTAGAAGAGGTAGAAATTATATGCATCACCTGGTTCAACCACTTCAATACATGGATACACAAATAATACAGAAAACATCATTTTGTTCTTTTCTATTGTATAGGAATTTTCATTTCTTCAGCAATTTCTAGATCCTGTACCCTCTAAACCAGTGCTTCCTAAACTTTAATATGCATACAAATAACAAGGGGAATTTTGTTAAAATACAAATTTTGATTCAATAGATTTGAATTGAGACTGGAGAGTCAAACAAGTTCCTCAGTGATGCTGATGTTGATGGTCCATGGATAATACTTCAAGTATCAAAGGTGTTTTAATAATAAATTGCAGGAGAGCATTATTTCTAGTTGTGTCTCAAGAGCCTAATATAGTCCCTGGAACATAGTAAGTACTTAATAAATATTTTGGATTTGAATTATGATCCAGTAGTAAGATTTGTGTCTATGTTTGGACATAGAAGATATTGCTAGCCTACAATAATATCCTTTATCACAAATTTTATATAGTTTATTTTGATGTTTCACTGTCATGTGAAAAGACATGTTATGCACGTACGTATTGTGTTTTTATAGATTACATATTTCAGTAGTTGTAGAAGTTGTCCTTTGTATATTTTTGCTACAAGTGAAAGACTGAATATGAGAGCAACTGAGTCTAAGGCACAGGAAGCTGAAGAAGAGTGAGAATGTATCAATAGTATTTTAACACTGCAGTGTTCATTGTGAATTGGCCAAACTGACCATGGGACCAGCTGGTATTGACTCAGCAGCCTTTGTTCCAGAAAAGCAAGCTTGGTCACATACTTACTATACAACTGATGAAAATTAAAGTCTCAAACACATTCTCATTAAATTTGTGTATCCAAGTTGTGTGTCTCTACCTGAGTGTACAATCAGAAAGCATCACAATGATTGTTACTGTGTCCTTGTCAGGCGAAAAGATTACTGCTACAGCTACAGCTCTCCATGTTAATAGTAGTGCTGGGAACATGCCTAGAGTGCTACTGGCTAAAATTCAAAGGAAGTGTTGATGCTGCTTAGATGAGGCCAACAGTTCTGCTGACAGCAGAGATTTAAACATGAACCCACCAATCATGTAGCCTTTTGTAGATGTTAAGCTGTTTGTTTGTAAGGGGTTGATTGCCTGCGGCTAGTTTAATATGTAATGAGAAATTCAGTTTTTATTTTTTAAAAGCGTACTCAATTTTTGCTCTCTAAAATACCGTATTTGGATAGTTTCAAGTTGCTATTTAGGAGGAAGCTAGTCAGCTTTTATACTATTTCTCATGCTCCAAATGTGACAGCAGTAGAAGCACATGCTGAAATACATCTAGGTGAGGGGAAGTATCACCAGAAGATGGGGCAGCATTGCTGGCTTGCTCCACATTTTGCTCAGTGATTTAAAAGGCTATGTACCTATATAGGTTTTCTTCCATGCACTCTGGTTTCAAACGCCAAAAAAAAAAATTAACCTAGTTAATATTCTTCAAAGTCATACTACATTTTAGATGGGATATCTTTGAATTTTTGCAATGTAAATAGCTTTTCTTCTATGGGCAGCTGACACATATTCATTGATCAAGTTAACCATATTTTGCTTATTAATATTTTTAGTATCACCTAGGGGATTTTAGCAAGATGCCACAATCAACCTATAATTTACATTGTATTCTTCCCTTAACTGTATTATTATGAATCTAATTTTTTCTCTATTGTAGCATACAGCATTAATGCATGCTAATATTCTCTATATAAATGCTGCTTTTATTATTATAGCATTTGGTTGTGCCATAGCTAAGTATTTATCATCTACTCCATTATAAAATCTTTGTTCCAAAGGAGCTGTTTGAGCCTATTAGATATATACACAATTAAGTAGGTAATGATCTGTGTCTGCAACCATACAGCATCAACAGCTGACCTGGGTTGGTTTTCCAAGTATGATGCTGGTTGATAGATTAGGGGATTAAACTGTTTTCATTATTTTGAGGACCTTTTTGTGCTCTGAATTTAACTTACATATTTTGTTGTAAACTTACTTTTTGCTTAGTGAAGAAATTATAGTATTTCCTCATTATGATTTAGATATTGGTGTTTATCTCTATTGTGCTAAGCTCTCCACCCAAACATTGGGAGTTACTGAAGCCTCTTGGTACTTTCATTGGTGCAGAATGAATGGTCCACCAAATGTTTCATTGCAGATAGTTATACATTTATGTCTTCATCTTAAATTTATATTTGTAAAACTAAAGTTAATTGAGTTTAGGTCATTTCCCCGGCTTCAATGTTAGAGTCATTAAGAATAGTTAGGATACTTTTGACAATTTTGATAATCATCATCTGTGAATTTAGAGAAATGAAATGTGGTAAATTACTTTGGAAAATCTCCAAGCTTTGGGGCTTTTTTGTCAGTTTTTGAGTCTAAGTTCAAAGCTCATACTTTCAGGATTAAGGCACCACTTCTCATTTTGGATCAGAGCAGCAAGTCCTGGGGGTGTGATACTGTATCATGTGAATAAAGAAAATTTTTGGCAAGCAGCGTGTGCATTTATTGAGAAAAAGTGGATAGAAACTTTTAGCTTGCCTCTTGCTCACTCTAACAAAAACATGTCTATATTATATAGTAAGAGTAGACACACTTAAGTTCAAAATGACAACTGGGGAATGATGTTTACTTTACTTTAGGACATGGGAAACATTAAATCTAAAGACCAAACTGAAGTAAATGAACTAAGTGTACCTGCACTTTGTTTTGAACTTAGAAGAAATTATCTTTTGGAATATCTTTGAAATCTTTCAGGAAACGTTTTTTCTTGAAAACAGGGAGTACATGATTCCTGGCTTAAGATACTTAAGGTATTTGACCTTTTTTTAATGCTAAAATAATGGGCTAGAATTGGATCCCTGAAAGAGAAAATAAAAGTATACCAGCAGTAGGGTGTTTATGAAGGGAAGGAAGCAAATTAGATTCTGTATTAAGTAATGTATGATAAGTTAGCACTGGTGAACATGTGGTGCTCATGAGACACTTGTATCAAAGGCTGTACATTTTCTTGTGCTCCAAACATCTGGTTCTGCAGATATAGAGAATATCTTGATACATTTGTTACTCTGTAGTTTCAACAGGGTTTGGAATGGTTTATTTCTTACCCTTGATGTAAGAACCATTTGTGCACATTGCTGCTATAGAAAATTAGTAAGTTCTTAATGTCACTAGGATATAAATATGAAAAAAATTGAAGATGAGAATTTTCCAGAATGTTTGTATAAGTGGAATAGATGATATCATTTTACATTTTTAAGGTATTTCTGCATCTGGTTCTGTATGAGACCTGAGGTCAATGAACACAATCTAAGATCTTGGAGTAGACTAAAAAAACTTTTGGTGATACTGAAGAGCATGGATAATTATGAGTATTTTTAGGATAGGTAGATGAGAGTGATAACATTATTTTTGTGAAATTTGGGATTAAAACATTTATTTTGAAGACTAATAAATTGAAAAGAACATTAACACTCTAGAATAATAAAAAATAGTTAAGATTGACATATTGCATGTTGAAGGTGAAATGATTAGTCTCTATGAGTCCTCTGAAAATAATGTGTGTATCAGAGGAATTAGACACTGGGAATAATATATAGCTTATTATTAATAATGAAAATTATCATCCACATTTCTTATTTGCTACATCTGATTGTGAACTGTATTCCAAAATTGATGGAATTAGGACGGTGCTAAGAATTCATTTCATTGCATCATGTATAAGCAATTAAAATTTTTTTCATAACAGATAACCATGTTCTCAAAACAATAACTCGGGCCTCCCTGGTGGCGCAGTGGTTGAGAGTCCGCCTGCCGATGCAGGGGATACGGGTTTGTGCCCCGGTCTGGGAGGATCCCATATGCCGCGGAGCGGCTGGGCCCGTGAGCCATGGCCGCTGAGCCTGCGCATCCGGAGCCTGTGCTCCGCAATGGGAGAGGCCACAACAGTGAGAGGCCCGCGTACGGCAAAAAAAAAACAAAAAACAAAAAAAAAAAACAATAACTCATTTCATACCTAGCCACTTAAATAAATATTCTCCTTAACTCAACCATACTCTAAAAATTGGCTTTACAAAAGGTTCTTTTAGGCCAGGGCTGGAATAAACAACAGGGGGTAAGAACTTCCTGCTGAAAAGGAAACTCAAAATTATTATGCAGTGATTTGGGAAGCTTGGATTTTTTTTAAAGCAAATGCATTAAATAATAAGATAATATATTAAATCATATAAAAACCTGGAACTTGGCTTCAATTAAGGCAGAAAGTACTTTACTATTTTTTTAAATTTATCTTCCTCCTAAGCACTAACACAAGCCATATATTCATGAATAAAAGCCCCACCAGTGTGTGAGGCTAGTCTGTTGAAAATAAAAAGGCATATATGAGTCTGTCACCTAGCAAGATAAAAACTGTGTTCTGTATGCATGGAAACCATTTTCTACTAGAAAGAGTTGTAAAGAAATAATAGAATTATAAAGAAAGTGAGTTTATGGAAAGAGGATAGACTCTTCCAAGCCTTATGTAAACATTTTCTACTAGGGTGCTCTGATGTAAGAAACATACTATGCAACATTTTACTTTAATAAAAAAATAGGTGATAATTATTCACAAAATAACAGGGGACTTCTAGTGCACATAACTGTTCATTTATAGATTATTGACAGAAAGGTTGGAATGTTAGGAGAAACTGCCTATTTGACACTCTATAGGAATAAAGATTTCCCATCTCTGAAGCTGTGGGAATGTCTACTACACAGGTTAGTTTTTTAGCTTACCTAATCTTACAATTACCATGTGATGGGAATGTTATTATAAGGTTATGACCTGTGCCTTGTAATGATGGTTGAAAACAGGTTATATTTTGCTAATGTCCCAGGCCTGTTGGTCCTAGTCCCTACTCCCTCCATCCTTTCCCAATTCCTTCTGAAAAAGACTAAAATGGAACTTCTAATGCTTAATATGCAGGCAGTGGGATTGTCTGGAGGGAGTTCAAAAGGCACACTGTTTAACAAGGAGAGGTGTGGATGAGCACATTGTAGCCATAAGGGGAACCAGTGGTCTAGAGGGCACATGGTAACTGATAAAGGAATATTAAGAAGGGAGATTGATATGGAAATGTTAGAGTTCAAGGTAATATGGAATTGGGGGCACTTTCTTGGAAGCAAAATGCAAGATTGTGGGCATAATTTTACTTTGAGAAGTTAATTATATACTTTTTTCTATTTTCACTCCTGGACTACCCATACTAGAGGGAAGTTTCAAATAAGGGCTACATAATAAAAATTTGCAAATTCTTGATATCTTTTAAGGAGAGGAAAGTAGTCATAAAGAGGTTGTCTTTTCCCCTCTTTCCTTCCACCCTAGGAAACACCCCCCAAGCTGGGGAGAAGGAGGAGAATTGGATGGGAGTAGGACAAGCCTAGACATTGTTTTTGTTCCTGTCTCCTACCACTATCTGCGCTACTCTCCCATTTCACCAGTGTGGGAGACATGAAATAACAGATTCCATTGGAGTTTGGGACATCTGAGATGACCAGTGAATCATAGATCTAACCTAAGAGTAGACAGGTTTCTGGAGATCTTAAGGCAGAGTGAGTGTTTTCTGCCATGTTTTCAGCCAGAAGTTTTTTTCAATTCTGAATTAGTGTGGAAGGACATCAGATAATTTCCTTGGGACCAGAGTGTGGAACAGGGTTCATCTAAGAGAGGGAGTCAGGGAGCTTGGTCACATGGAGGCAACAAGGGAAGCAGATAGAAGAAGGATGGGTAAGGGAGGGTGTAGCTGACCTCAGGTTATCACCAGTGCCACAGGATGCAGGGAGAACTGAGTGAGCTACAGACTGTCCAGTTGCCATATGAGTGAGTGCTGCCCAGTGCTGAAGACCAGGTGGGCAGAGTTGCATCAGGAACAGGAGGCCTGTGAAGGACCAAGGCGGATCCAGATAGATGGCTGTCTTCCCAACTGTCCTGTGTTGGCAGCTGAATGAACCCTTCTGTGGCTTAGACTCATCCCCAGGGAGGAGGAATCAGGAGAAAAATCTGAAAGAGCAATTTAACCTGAATGTGATTGAATTATAAAACTCAGCAGACTGAGAAATTACTGAAATGGGCTGAGTTTACTTGAAAGGGATTAAATGAAATTTCTGCCCTAAGCAAAACAGGGCTTGGAGTAAAACAAAATTAACTTTATTATAGAAAAATTTATCAATTATACTTCAATAAAGCTAAAAAAAACCCCAAAGTTACATTTTTGCACCTTCATGTTCATGTCTGTGAAATTTGTATTTGTTATAAAGTTCCAAATCCAGAACTGAATGAGGGAACATTATTATGTTTGGAAATGCAGCGGGGATTTAGATGGGGGTAAGTGTGTGTGTGTGTGTGTGTCTGTGTGTGTGTGTGTGTGTGTGTGTGTGTGTGTGTATGTGTGTAGCACCAGAGGCATTATCATTTACTTTAGTTTTGTATTCCACTTCGGCCATAGCCAGCTGGGAGATGAGATATCAATTCAGATAAAATATAATATGTCCTGTTAAATTTGAATTTTAGATAAATGACAAATAGTTTTCTAGTATGTCCTGAATATTGCATGGGACCTACTTATCCAAAAAAACCTATTCATTATTTGTTGGAAATTGAAATTTGACTGCGAGTGTTTGCTGAATCTGGCAACCTACTCTTTGGTGTACTTAGCCAGTGAAGGAATAAAACTATCCTGCACATTACTCCATCAGTCTGTGACGTTTGACAACAGATGGGTGCTGCACAACAGGTATTAATATTACATTTCATAGAAGAGGCAATTCTTGGTTCATCTTGATGGGTTGGGCTGGCTCTCTGAGACACCCAAATCAGGCCAAATGAAATGGACAAGTTTAAGAAAATTGCAAGAAAGTAACTTATTTAGTAACTTTTTCTAGAACACACAAACAGTAAGTGGCAGAAGCAGGTTTTCCAGGTCTAAATGGCCTTCACAATACAAATTCAACTTTTAAGGAACTTCTTACAAACATATTTATTGTATAAAGAAAAGTACGCTTAAAATCTGGGTGGTTAGGTAGCTGATGCTGTCTTTTCTAATGTACCCTTCCTTTATGGCCAAGCCTATAAAAGGAACCTTAGAAATCTTTTCCAGGAATCATGCCTTTGAAATTAGTTGAATTATTTTAAAGAAATCATGGGATGCTACTTCTTTTTAACTTAGCATTTTATTCAAAGGATGTTTCTGAAATTAAACCAGTGGGGGTTTAGCCAAAATAGTGCAGTGACACAATGTTGTCATCTAGAGGAATGTTGTACTGAGTTAAATAGCTCTAATTATTAGCATCTTTAAAATCATAAAGCAATTACGAAAACAACTCACTTCTCTACTTCAGTGAAATACAGTTTGATTTTGTGAAGCATTTCACCTAGCTTGGATAGTTGGCTTTCAGTAACTGTTTTAAGATCCCAATGTCACAAACCTCCTTTCCTTACACTTAGTTTCCTCTTGTGTCCCAGAAAAATCCAGTGTTCTGGATCTATTTCCTTCAGTTCTCTGAGGACCTTGCTCCACTAAGAATGCCTGTTTTCTCTTTAGTTTCAACTTTCTTACTCATTTTTCCTCCCTAGCGTATTAACCTGTTAAAGTTTGGTCCAAACAGCAACTACATTGGCAACCTTCATTCAAAGCAGTATCCTCTCCAGTAACAGTCCTCTCTCTCTTCTATTCCTCAGAGCAAAGTTTCTGAAAGATTTTAGGTAAGCTAACCTGCTTACTAACTACATCAGTTCTTGGACAGAAGTGAGGGAATTGAATATTTCCTGTAGCTAATTATTATTAACTGGTGTTGTCTTATTAAGTATCAGATACCATAAAAATCCCCAAATTGACCATGAAAATAAGAAAAAACAGGTAATATAAATATAGGTTTTTTTTCAAATAGGTGTGAAGCCTATAAAATCAAACTCAATATAAAGCTATGTTATAAATATTCCCTTCATGATTTTTTTTTTTTTCATGGGTTGGCCTAGGTGAGGCTTCAGAAAATAGGAGACCAAAGAAGTGTGGTCTGGAAGGCCCTTCTTTTCTCAGTAAGCTACCTTCAGAAAGCACAAGCATTTTTATTTCTTCAAGGATCTTCAAACTGCATTCAGATTTAGGGCAATATGTTATTAACATTTTTGTGTATTCCCTGGACAAGGTATATAATACCTTTTTTTTTAACCTCCAATTTATCTTTTACTTCTCAGTAATCTGGTTTCTGCCCTTTAATTGCACCAACACTGTTCTTATTATGATCACTGATCCAACTGACATTTTTCAGACCTTTTAACTTAACTTCTATAAGGGGCTTAACACTAACTGGCCTTCCTTCCTATAAATCTTAATTTTCTTTCTTTCTTTTTTTCTTTCAAAATTTCTTCCTATTTGTCAGATCCTTTCTGGGTAAATGTTGATGTTTCCCAGAACATGATTACTTTTGCTTTTCCTTCCTCTTCATTTTTCATTTTTTCTATACCCTCTGTATACCCTATAAAATCATCTCATGTATACCCATAGACTAAATAACTGCCTCTAATCTGATGATTAGATGATTCCCATATCTTCATTTCTACCCCAAATATTTCTCTACAATCCAAACTTTATCTGGTTACTTAATGGGCTTTTCCAGCTCAACATATCAAAAACTGACTATTATCTCATCTTGCCCTCCATCCCTGTGCCTTCTTTCCACTTGTATTTCCTACTTTAGCAAATACCTGCTAATTGATTTTCTTGCGTTCAGTTTCACCCCTTTCTAATTCAGCTTATATATTGTTGCTAGAAATATTATTAAAAAATGCAAATCTGAGCATGTCCTCATGTAAAATCCTTCTGCGGTTCTCCATTGCCTTTAGAATAAAATCGAAATTTTATAAGGCATTTAAGACCCATCATCTTCCAATAAGAGCCGTGTTTTCAGCCATATCGGAATATTTATTGCTCTTCGAATATATCACATTTCCTCTGGCTTCATGCCTTTGCATATGCCATTACGTCTGCATGATTATTTTCTTCCCAGAGTCTCCTGGCCTGGCTCTTACTTATACTTCAAGTTGCAGATTTGACTGCTCCTAATTTGGAGTAGATGCCACTTTACACTCTCTTGAAAGCATTCCATGCATACTTTTATCACATCACTTGTCATAGTGTACTTTGTTTATTTTTCTGTCTCCTTTCACTATATAATAAGCTCCTTGAAGTCACAGAGAAAATTCTTTTCTCTCTATTCCCCAACACCTAGAACAGTGCCAGGGACAAAGTTGGTTTTAACATTTTAATGTCTAGTTGTCAAGTGCACAAGTAATTGCATAGTTCTGTATGTATCTCATTCTCTCTTTGTTTTTTCTTTGCGGGGGGTGGGAAGCCTTCATAATCTTCTGAGGCTATTTAATTCAGTTTGGTGTATTGTGTTATCATTTTCTTTTGCTTCACTGTTGTTTTGGGGGGATATTTTCATCAACTGAATTGTTTTGTTTCTTATTTCCATTTTCTTGTTGTATTAGTCTTTTATGCTTGTAGATTGCTTGAGCCTCTGCATTCTGTGATAATTTGGGATGGTTTTCAAGATTCCTAGTTCAAGCTCTTCTGTCAAGGTTGTAAAGTATAGATTATTTCCTGGATGACTTTTTTCAGAAGGAGTGGTGGGTGAAGGATTATTAATCCTTCAGTTTTAAAAATATTCGTTTGTGTGGCAGGATCCTGAATTTTCCTTTTTAATTTTTTTTATGTTCACTGTGCAGTTTTCGGAGTGTGTCTCTCCATTCCTTTTTACCCTCTTCTCCCCCAAGGCCTTTCTAAGACTGCCTCCTAGAGTCCGGGACACTGCTTCTTCCCTCTAGCTGGCTCTGATCTACCAGGACTTTTTTTCAGTAGTTTTGCAATTAGGGTGGAATTTCTCTTGATCTTTTAGATCAATTGTAAATATCACAGCTGGGTTCTCTCTTCAATTTTCAGTGCAGTTTTCTTCCCCAGACTGTCCTTGCTATCCAGGAAGTCTTGTATCAGGATTGTGAGGAATGCAAGCTGGGATTTGGTGTTAATTTTCTATTTACAAGTAATTTGAAATTTAGGTTGTTCTCTCTTTTTTAGTTTTGTTGAAGAGAATAGGTTTTGCGTATAGACATACCTTATTTTATCGTGCTTTGCTTTATTGCTCTTCTCAGATGAGTTTTTTACAGATTGAAGGTTTGTGGCAAGCTTGCATCAAGCAAGTCTATCGGTGCTATTTTTCCAATAGCATTTGCTCACTTCATGTTTATCACATTTTGGTAATTCTCACAATATTTCAAACCATTTCATCATTATTATATTTGTTATGATGACATGTGATTGGTGATCTTTGATGTTACTACTAGGACTCAAGCACTCAGATGATGGTTAGCATTTTTTAGCAATAAAGTATTTTTAAATTAAGGTATATACATTGCTTTTTTAGACATAATGCTATTGCACACCTAATAGACTACAATAGAGCACAAACATAACTTTTATATGAACTAGGAAACCAAAAAATTTGTGACTCACTTTATTGCGATATTAATTTTATTGCAGTGGTCTGGAAATGAACCCACAATACCTGTGAGGTATGCCTGTAGTTTTATTTGCTTTTTAATTATTTTTTTGGAGAGTGTGCTGGGAGATTTGGACTTAATGTGGCTGCCATTACCTTAGCTATTCATATTTTGATCATAAATGTTTAAAAGGATTGAAAAACAATGTTCCCATTTATCTCCCAGTAATATAATTTATTTTTTCTTTGAAAAATATAATTTGAGATATTCTTCAATAAATGTTGTGACATTTCTGTTTGAATACATAAATTGTCCAACAGCATCAAGTTATAAAACAAATGTGGTGTTTACCATTAAGAAAGGTAGAGAAGAGGTAAGAATTAGCACCAGTTTCACTCTTGGACAAATTCAGATTAGGACATAGGTGATAGAAAGCAAATTAGGGTCTTCAGAATTTATGATCAGTGGAAAAATACATGAGAATAAAATTACATCAAGATTGGTGCTTTTATGCTAAAGATATCTGTGATGAGTTTTTTCTTCAAGAAGGGTAGCTAAGTACTAGGTGCAATAGTGAGAGCTAAGCAGTTTTAAAACAATTTGGCATTTCATTTTCATGATATTGATTTTGTCCGGATACTTATCTAAGCCCCTGAGGTGAGTCAAGGTGATCTTCTTGGCCTCTTTCCATGCTTAAATGTTTGGCTCTTGTCAAAAGAGCAAAAATCACGTGCCACATAAGCTTCCAGTGAATAAATGCTCAGATGCAAAATGACAAGTTGCAACTTAGGTTGAGGACTAATGGTTCATTTTTCTCAACCAAAAAGACTAATTTGCTCATATGGATGGCAATTGCAGAGGTTGCTGGGTGAGGAGTGGGAGAAATTATTCACTTATAATCAGCATTGAACCTTAAAAATGTATTTTAGTAATTAAAAATGTATTTCACTTTGAATTGCATTTGAATAATTTACTGCAAGTGAAAGCTAAATCTTAGGTATATAAAAAAGACTTCCAGGGCAATCTGTAACAGATATACTAACAGAGATATGAAGATAATTGTTTTATAAAGTGAATTTAGTTTGGTTTGCTGCCTATGTACTACTTGCTGTAGTGATACATGTTAGGGAAAAAGAATAAAATACAGTAAGAAATCAGCTGATTCAAGCAATCTCTGGCCCATACAGCCTTTTATTTTTAAAAATATCTATCTATTTATCTATCTATCTATCTGGCTGCATCGGGTCTTAGTTGCGGCACGTGGGGTCTTCACTGTGGCATGCAAGCTCTTCTTTGTGGTGCGCGGGCCTCTCTTGAATTGTGGTGTGTGGCATCCAGAGCGCGCAGGCTCAGTAGTTGCGGCATGCGGGCTCTCTAGTTGTGGCACACAGGCTCAGTTGCCCCATGGCATGTGGGATCTGAGTTCCCTGACCAGGGATCAAACCCACATCCCTGCATTGGAAGGTGGATTCTTAACCACTGGACCACCAGGGAAGTCCCCCATACAGCCTTTTAGAGAGCTATTTATTTCTTTTCAATGTCTTCATTTCTTGTTTTTAAAAGTTAATATTCCCTTATTTTTCTGAATACCATTCTTATACCCCTGTACTATTTTATCCACATTTTTACTTATTTATTTCTTGTCTTTCTCCTCCTTTCCTCCCAGCACATTTTATGACCCCATACTGTCTCTTGTTGCCTGGGAACCACCAACTTAGAAACTTGACAAAGATCTGTATTTCTAATTTACCAACCTCTGCCTCCCTCACAGACATACTCAGATGCACTAATCCCCACTAAATTGTTAATGTGAGCAGGATGCCCTCCTCTGTCTGTCCCAAGCCTGGGATTCCTAGAGGTACCCTCATGTCTGTCTTCAGAGTTTAGAGCCCCCTCATCCTCAGAGCTCTAATAGCAGCAAGTCTGAACACTCTCTTGTCTTCCCAAAAGACATGCTGTGATAGCTAGGATGGCCAGAACTGAAGCGTGGGTCATCACTACCTTGGCTAGGGATATGGGATTGCTAGTCTCTGCTCTTCTCTCAGGAATAGGGCTCAGGATTCTGCTCCTCCCACATGAATGAGGTTGCCTGCTGGACTCTTTATCAGTTATGTGCACAGCTCTTCCCACTAGCTGTAGTTATGTTCCCAGAGATCTAGGTTACAACTCCAGCTCCTCTGAGTGCATCCTCTTTTCCTCCATGGGTAACCACCCAGTGTATGAGGTGGTTTATTTTTATTTTTTTATTTATTTTATTTTTTAATTTTTTTTCTTTTTGCGGTATGTGGGCCTCTCACTGTTGTGGCCTCTCCCGTTGCGGAGCACAGGCTCCGGACGCGCAGGCCCAGCGGCCATGGCTCACGGGCCCAGCCGCTCCGCGGCATATGGGATCCTCCCAGACCGGGGCACGAACCCGTATCCCCTGCATCGGCAGGCGGACTCTTAACCACTTGCGCCACCAGGGAGGCCCGAGGTGGTTTATTTTTAGACCTTAAACACAAATGGCCCACTTTCCCTGAAAGTAGTCCTTGATTGACTGGAGATTTTACATTCCTTTCTCCCTTTATCACCTAACTTTGGTGGAGGCAGCCACCTTTATGTTTCAGTGACTATTGACTTGGGCAGCTTGGCCAGAAGCCAAGAGAAGACACAAATTCACTCTTCCATGGGTTTCTTGGTCTAGAGGCTGGCTGCCTCTCAGCTAGCAAAGGCTTAATGAAAGCACAGCAAGTGGTGCTGGGATGGTCAGGAAACTGTGCAGCCAGTGGAGGAGAGAGTTTTGCTGAGGAAGCTGTCTTACTGTCAAACCATAATCATCATGCTTAGGATGGTCAATTTTATTTAGCTCTTAACTGAACTACACACAGAAAACTGACACTTCCTGCAGGCTTCCTTGTTCCTGCTCTTTTTTCCACCATCCATGTGCTAGAGCAGCGATTCAGAGCTTAGTGCAGTCAGAAGCATCTTGATTCCTCTGAAGCCTTATCCAGAATGAGGTGTGCTGCCTGGGACATTGGTAGGGGCTATATCATGACTGGGGGCTCCAGGTAATCAACTGGAAGGATAGGTTTTAGTAAGTGCTTTTTAAATTTGGCACCAACATTATTGGAAGTTTGTATTCTTTTTTGCCAAATTAAGGTTGGGGAACATAAATGGAAGAAAGTAGAAAAAATGACTAAATGGTGAGAAAACATGAGTCACTGGAAAGAAATTGAATTTACTTAACCTTCAGAAGGGAAGGGTGAGAAGGGGCTCCATAATTCTTCATGCATAAAAAAGGAATTTTCCTTTCTTATTGTGGAAAATGGCTATTATCTACTTCTATGAATGCAGAGCAAAATGAGAAGGTAAAACTCTGTTATCCAGGTGTATGTATGCTTGGATGCAGTTAGCAATTAACTAGCAGCTTTCACTATCTCAGTTTGTGCTAATCACTTATTATTTTTTTAATCCTTGTTCTAACTACAGTAATATTATTATTTTCCTCATCTTACAAATGAGAAAATTGAGGCTCATAGTAGTTAAACTTGGGGGATACAAGGACCTACAAAATATGTGAGGGAAGCAGAAACTGAACACATATACAAATACTAGCTGTTAAAGTAAGTCACAGATAAGAAATCAAGCAAGAATACAGAAATTAGGAATACATAGTAAAGCAAGAGTAGTGGTTAAGTGTTTAGCTGACTCCCAGGAACCAGAAGGTCCACTGGAATTAAGGCTTGGGGAAGGGCAGGGGCTCATGAACCCATATGGTAAAGCAAGGGAGTGAAGATCAGTATCCAGATAAGCAGTGTGACATCCACCTCAGATATGAGGAGACATCTGCAAAAAGACTTTGCTTAGGGACACAAACTTCAGCTTTATCCAGAGAACGTATGTATATTTCTGGTTAAAGGAGACCCTTGGTCCCAGGGCTTGGGAGGTCCCACAAAGAGAACAGGTGAATGAATTTGGAGTAGACTGCTTCTGATAGCCCATCCAGTTGTGTAGGTGCCACATAAATTGACACCTTTGACTTCACAGCTTTGGTTGTGACTTGCCTTTTAAATTCCCTTAGGTTTGAGTTGCTTTTTAGCAGCTTTATTATATAACAGGATTCTAATTTGGGATTTTTAAAATGCAGAAGGTATGGCATTACTGATATACCTGCAGGGGAAAACACTAGTCTTGGTGAAAGAAAAGAAAATCAACAAAGAAGTGTTTCTTATCAAATGATGACAGCTGGCCTTCAAAGGAAGATACTTCTAGTTGCTTTATTTGAAAGAGAGCTTTTCTGAGTGGATTCAGATGAAAACTGGGCCTTTTCTGTAGATTGTGGGCTTGGCTAGGTCTGTCATTAGCCTCTGCTTCTAACTGGAAATGCTGCAGTGAAGACACATACTACTGTTCTAAGGGGATATTAACACCTGTTACTAGTAGAAAATGAAAAGCCAATGAGGAGAAAATGAAATAGGGATTAATTTCTATCACAACCAGGTCTAGATTCCACTGTACCTCTGCCACTTGACTTGGGTGCTCTTGCCATGACTTACATGAGTCAACACAGTCACTAGAGAGTTTTAATTTTGTAGGCCAGCTTGCCATCTGAGTCTCAATTTCAAATAAGCTTCATATAACAAATGTGACATTGTTTCTGGGTATTTCATAAAACATGGGAAAGATATGCATTTTGGATGTAATGAATACAATCCTGTGGTCATTACCTTGGCCCAGGGCCCCTCTTTTTCACTACAGCTACCTTTCGTTTCTTTGCTTCAATATTTTCCTTGTGAAAATTGAGTAAACATATATACAGGTATAAAAGTGGAACAAAGGAGGACCTGATCAATCTCATTTAGGGAAAAGGTCATGAAGGGTTTTACAGAAGGTGGCTCTTCAGTCACATTTTGAAAGGTGGATGGGACAGGACAGGCAGAGAAGGGGGAAAACATAATTCTAATATATACTGATTAATATAAGTGCAAAAGCACAGAGATATGAAATAGAAGGGCAGGTCTATGAACCATAAGTAGTTTAGTATGACTGGAATGTAGGCTGTAAATCAAACCTCCCTCAAAAATGTGAGCGTTTCCTGATGAGTGAATCTGTTGTAGGAAGGGGGGGCCCCTTCCAAGACTTGAGAGTGGGTTGTTGTCTAACACTCGGAAGTGAATTGTCCGAGGAGACACACATGCTGACAAAGCAAGAGACTTTATTGGGAAGGGGCACCCGGGTGGAGAGCAGGAGGGTGAGGGAACCCAGAACTGCTCTGCCATATGGCTCACAGTCTCGGGTTTTATGGTAATGGGGTTAGTTTCTGGGTTGTCTCTGGCCAGTCATCTTGCTTGGCCCATAGTCTGACTCAGGGTCTTTCCTGGTTGGCACGAGCATCTCTCAGCCAAGATGGATTCCAGCGAAAAGGGCTCTGGGAGGTTGGTCGTCTCCTCCTTCTTTTGTCCCCTCCTGAATCCTCCTGGTTAGTTTTTGGCGACAGCACCATGTTCCTTTTTGGGATCTCCTGTTGTGAGACAACGCAGGCAAGCGGGCCTGGCCAAGGTGGGTCAACAGTTCCCTAACAAATCCATGAAGTGTACCTTTTACACATCTGCCAAGGTGCCTAACAACCAGTAAATAACCAATCATTGAATTGTTAAATGGTGATTTTGGAAAAATATTCTAATTATAAGGATATAGTTTTTGTGGTGGAATTTGATTCAAGAGGGACACAGATTTGCTACCTTGTCTTAACAAAGAGTTTGCAGGAGACAAAAGAACGGTGGTTTTCATTATTGGCCTATGTATCTGACATTGACTGTCATTTTATACTTGTAGCAAACATTCTTATTCTCTTTGTAGAAAGACCCTAGAATAGTGTCTGGTCCTTAATCAGCACATAATAAATATTTTGACTAAATAATATATCTTCCTCCTCAAGGAGACAAAAGCATACAAAATTAAGGCCAAGATTTACATTGCTTCAGCTTCCTTTGGGAAGATGAAGGCATGGATGCAATAACTACTCGTTTTTCCTTTTCCTTTGCTTCTCTTCTTGTTTGAAGCCCCAGTTCCCTCTCTTTCTTATTATTCTCAACAAGAGGGATTTGCTACTCTGGTTAGAGGAATCCAATTTTTTTTTCAGTTGTTGAAGAGTTAAATAGAATTAAATTTTCATGTAATAGAATTTTCAAATGGGAAATTTGTGGTTGGGGAGGAATTACTAAATCCAGAGTTAAAACTATAGACTACAGTCTAGCACCATTGCTCCAGCAGAAGTTTAAGCCATTGAAATGCAGATTTAGCTTCATAATGGATGCTTGCTCTGTGAGCTTAGTACACTCTTAGTATGTTCTGATCTTCTAAGAGGAATAAAAACTTCTTGCTTACGCAGTGGTTTTCAACCAGGGGCAGTTTGCCCTCCAGTGGACATTTAGCAATGTTTAGACACATTTTTGGTTGTTTTACTGTGGTGAGAGGAGGGGGTGTGTGTGACTGGCATCTAGTGGGTAGAGGATGCTGGAAACATCCTGCAATGTGAAGATAGCTCCCGACAACAAAGAATTATCTGGTCCAAAATGTCAATAGTGCTGGAGTTGAGAAATCCTGTTTTAAAGTAACAGATATTTGGTTTGGTCTATTACCAGACTATTGAATGGTACTTCTCTTACATCCAGGAAGGACCAGATGATGAGGCCAGTTAGGTAATAGTTATACTCTTATTGCTCTGTGTGTGTGTAGCAAGCTTGCTAGATAACACCGTTCTAGTATGTTGGGTAAGGTAACATCATTTGTTTAAAGCAGTTTGTGTACCTAGACAAGCTCCAAGTGATCTTTCAGGTACCTAATGTGCTTTGTGCCTTTAAAAAAATCAACTAAACTATGTATTTACCTGAAAGACTGGAGTGACTTTGAAAAATTGATTTAAAAAAGGTTCTTAAACATATGTATGTTCCTCAGAGAGTGAATGCAGGAGCTTCACAAAAGATTAAATTGATTTGAACTTTAGAGGGACTAAAATGTCCTTCATGAGAAATCCTTGAATTTCCATTTTTTTAAATTTCACATATTTTGAGGGATGTTAGGATGTAGAAAGAAACTTAAAAGTATGGAGAAAAATCAGGAAATCAGAATGATTTTAGGATATAATGAATAGCACTATGCATCTTTTTTTAATACCTTCTGCTCTCGTAATTTTTTATGCAGTGCTCTTTAAAGGTTTAAGGGACCAGAAAAGATTTCTTAGTAAGAGTTTCCAGCTCATGAAATGTTCAGAACCAATTAGTATTTGTCCCAGGTACACTTTTCCAACCTTTCCTTTTTTCCCAGCTACCTGTGACAGTAGATGGAAGATACAACCATCAGCCTCAGAGCAGTGTGATTAAGCTTCCTTATACCAACACAAGTTTTCATCAAAGGAAATGAAAAGAAATAAGAAAAATGGGTTGTTTTAATTAAGGTATCAATTACCTTTGTGACAAAGAAACCCCCTCATTTCAGTGGGGGGCTCACAATAGATGTTGTTTCCTGGCTTATCGAACAATCCAATGTGTGTTCCTGCTTGCTGGAGAACTTTCCTTCACCTGGTGATTCAGGGATGCAGGAATAAATTCAGCTTATTCCATGTTGTGGCCACTGTACTATCTGCTTCTAAGCAGTAGAAGTGGAAAGCAAGGGGGCCTGAACTGCATCTCAGCCACAATTCTGAGTTATGGCAGGGCAGAATGTGCCACGTAAAATTTGTTCAATTTCTGATAGACTTATTTCTTAACTCTCTTTGGCTCAATATATATAGTTATATATCTGTGATGTGGTACACATATTTAAAACAATTCTTTAATTTTAAAAATTATATTTCCTACTCTGTTAAGAAAGGTGGAGTTTTATAGCTATAAAATTTACTGAGTTCATAATCCATGTCAGTTTTCTATGTATTTTTTGAATGTACTAAATGAGTTCTAACTCATTTGATTATCAAAATATTTTAATGAGGTAGGTAAAAATATTACTCAATTTTAGAACAAATCATGGCCCAGAAAGGTTAAGAAACTTAATGTCATGTGGTTATGCACAGTACAACCCAGTGAAGCAACTACAGAGCTCATGTTTTTAAAGGCATTTCCATAAAATGTTAAATAAAAAGGTTATTTAAAATGTTCAATAAATGGGAATCAGATGATTATTTTAGTTGTAGGGGCTGTATGAAATGATGCATAGGGAATATATAATGAAGGAATTTTAAAAAGCAATATTTAAATGGTATGAAATTCTAATAGAAAACAAAGTCTAAAAGTAGGGAAAATTATGAAGGACTAAGATCATCTAAACTTGAACAGGGCTGATATCATGGTATCTCATATACATTATGGTTGTTGGGCATGTGAAAAGGATGGGAGATTCTGTCAATGTTTGGTTTACCAAGATAGTAATGTATAGTCAAAAACTTAATTAAGCATGATCAGACTGCAGACTTTTAGCGATTAAGGTAGCTTTCTCTCTGAAATTTTTAAATGTGATTGTTATGAGATTTGACTCCAATTCAACATTTTTCTTTTTGTTCAGTATGCCTTTTGCTTTCCAATCTGCTCCCTCATAATTCTACATTTAAATTAGGGAGCACCCACTCATTATTATTTTTTATTGTGGATTTTCACTATAATATGACTAAGATCATTTAAAGCAGTGTAGATTAAAGTCAGATCTTTAAGTTATGGTAAGAAACCTGTACAAAAGTGATAGAAATCTGGGAAGACAAGAAACTATTGTGATACTTCAGAAACAATTTTATGTGTATATACTGGCTACTGACAGACAATATTTAGATTGTCAAACATTGGCTTACATCTCTAAGTTTGTGATATTTCTCTACATTCCTTTCCCCTTAAGCTAATTTTCTCCCTCTGTAGAGATAGACAAACTCACATTTTACTCTTGCAATCTTCTTTGGAATTGTTCACACATGAATGTACTGCCAAATTTGAAATTCCTCTTAGTGAGAAAAATATATCCTAGTTTTTGGCTTTGCATATCTGATTATCCTAAAAGCAATGGCAACACCGAAACTTTTCCAGAATGAAACAATTATAATTAAGTAGTAAGAGGAGAAAACAATTGGTTATACTATAATATTTACACTTCACCATTATATTTGATTAGTTGGCTAAGAATATAAAGCTATTGCTGGGTTAATTGCCCCCGAAAACTTTTGTTGTGTTCTTTTCTAACTCTAGTTCATTGTTCTGTGACACAACTTTGAGCATATTTAGATGCTTACATTTTAAAAAGGAATCTGGGCATACTTCCCCTAAGAGATACCATTAATAACGCATCCCGTATAATTAGAAAAAACAGCATTGCACAGATGAGAAGAAAAAATGTGTTATGGCAGAAACAAATTGTGATGCATATTAGGATGTCTTTAGATCCAAGAAACATTTGATAATTGAGTGCAATTAAGTTCAGAATATCTCAGTTCTTCTTTGGACACATATACAAAATTTTAGATGCGAACTGAAATGATATTGTGAAAAGTAACCTGACAGGTAGACAATAAACCTGTAGAAATTCTATAGAGAAAAAACCATACAGGTGAAAATAATATCTAAATTGAAACAAAAATATGACTTTAGGAGGAGAGGAGTTGTTCTCAGTTGACAGGATAAATGGCAGTCTTTTGATATAGGGAAAAAATAAATAAATGCTTTATATTCATGTGGTTATTATTAATGTCTGTGTATGTTCAGTAGAGAGACTGTTTTTCACCTCCAAATAAAAAGAACATTCCACAGTCTCCTATATGTTTTATTTTCCTGTTGTTTATTTTCCTGATGGGCAGTAGTTTTCTCCCCAGGGTGCTGAGTTGACCTCCAGGGTGAGTTATAACCAAAGCTGGGGACAAGGGCATACAGTAGTATCAAGGATAATTGTTTTATGGTAAATCTTTCCCTGAAAGCTATCAAGCCTTTCTGAAATGCGCTGTTTACTTAAAACCTCTATTATTTATTTGTTTGTTTGTTTTGGATTTTCACTGTTTAACAACAGGCATCATAATTTGATGTATAAGCTAAGTAGATCCTGGTCTTACAGATAGCTGTGTTTTAGGAAAGAAACTTTACTAGGAAAACTGATTGTAGTCTCATTCTTTCCCCCTCTTTTACTTTTCTTTTCCCATCTACAATCTGAAATACAAACTGTTAAATACTCAGGGAGGACAACCTTGAAACCATCATTCTATTGCATGAGAGTATTATAGCTGATACTCATGTTGAGTAAAGTTGAAAAGTTGTTATGTTTTTAGGCTGGAGAATGAGAGTAATATAACTACTTAAAAATTCTATATAAAAAAGGATTCCTTTCTAAATAGAATGCAACCTTTTTAAAATACCAAAAGTTTCCTTTTTAAAATAAATTTATTTATTTACTTATTTATTTTTGGCTGTGTTGGGCCTTCATTGCTGCACGTGGGCTTTCTCTAGTTGCAGCGAGTGGGGGCTATGCTTCGTTGCAGTGTACAGGCTTCTCATTGTGGTGGCTTCTCGTTGCGGAGCACGGGCTCTAGGTGCACAGGCTTCAGTAGTTGTGGTGCATGGGCTCAGCAGTTGTGGCGCATGGGCTGAGTAGTTGTGGCACACGGGCTTAGTTGATCCATGGCATGTGGGACCTTCCCGGACCAGGGCTCGAACCTGTGTCCCCTACACTGGCAGGCGGATTCTTAACCACTGCGCCACCAGAGAAGTCCCTAAAATATCAAAAGTTTCTGTTTATAATGATCCCACATACATAAGGCCTTATTATTTAAAATGATGCGAAATGTCATTGGATCTTTCTAGCTTGAAACTGAGTGCTTCCATGGCACCTGATAGAATTGATGCTAACTCTCAATTACCCACCTGTGGTTATGAGAGAGCAGAAATGAAGGCAATTGCATTCACAAAACATTAGAAATCTTTTAAGCATTTATTACAGTTTCTTCCCCATCAAACATTTTCCCCTTGAAGCTTCTAAGAAGGAGCAATCCTGAATGATCTGTACTTAAAAAAAATTTCTTACCTACACTTTTGATAGGTATTATGGAAATGGTTTACATAGAGGGCTCTAGGTAAAAGGGGAACAGAACAAAAGTCCAGAGATATACACATCCTGAATAATCATTCCCTGGAGTTCTCTCTTGGGGACAAAGTGCCCTTCCTTTTCTTCATAGGATCATTTCAAACCCTTTTGTGTTAAAAGGCCTGCAAATTGCTAAAAGGCACTTACTACAAAGAGGGCTACATAGACGCCTGCTTGTCTTTTAGCCTTATTGAACTCTATAGTCAGTGAATGTACAAAGTACCCTGGAAGGTTGGCTGGGAAGTTCAAAGAGGTCTGAGATCAGCCCTACTTTCAAGAAACATACAGTCTGTCTGCTGTTCCTATAAAACAATAGCAGTAGTAGCAGCAGCAGCAGCAACAACAACAACAGCACAAATTACGTGAGTAAACAGTATGTGACAAGGGCCTTAAGAGTGATATAAACAGTAACTTTTATTTTCAGAGTCACAGGAGAGGTAAATACTGGAGACTAAAGGGATCAAGGAACTTTTTATTTAGAAGTTAACTTATTTTGTTCTCTGGATGTAGAACAACATGAAGAATTTAACTTGGTAAAGAAGATGGGGAAAGAAAGGCTACTCTAGTGAGGAAAAGCTACGGATGTGAATAAGGAAAGAAAGATGATTCAAGTGCAACAATGAGTGCATCAGTTTATGGGATGATATATATAGAAGACAAGAGATATAAAATGGGAAAATCAGCGGGAGCCAGATTATAGAATGTTTTAAATTACAAGGTAGAGTTTCATTTTTAGATAATAGAAAGCACTGGAAGGATTTTGAGTGGGAAAGTGGCATATGTAACACAGTGTTTCAGAAAGATGCATTTGATGGTGATAAGGAGGATGAACTGAAGTAGAGGGGATTAGAGGAAGCTTGTTTCAGAGATAGACCTATGGAATCATAGAAGCTAAGTGAGGATCATGAGCAAGGGGTAGAAGGATGTAGAAAGGGAAGGTAGGACTGGAGAAGGCTTCATGTTGGAGAGGTTTTCACAATTGGGCTGAGTCAAAGTATGAGTAACAAGATTTGAGACATTTTCAAGATTTATATGCCACGTGTACTATTATTTATCTATTTGTAATTTTATTTATTTAAAAAAATTTATTTATTTATTATTTATTTTTGGCTGCATTGGGTCTTTGTTGCTCGCACAGGCTTTCTCTAGTTGCGGTGAGTGGGGGCTACTCTTCGTTGTGGTGCATGGGCTTCTCATTGCAGTGGCTTCTCTTTGTTGCTGAGCATGGGCTCTAGGCACGTGGGCTTTAGTAGTTGTGGCATATGAGCTCAGTAGTTGTAGCTCACAGGCTTATTTGCTCTGCAGCATGTGGGATCTTCCCAGACCAGGGCTCGAACCCATGTCCCCTGCATTGGCAGGTGGATTCTTAACCACTGTGCCACCAGGGGAGTCCCTATCTATTTGTATTTTTAAAAAGCATTATTAGAGAAATATTTATTGCTTCAAATGCTTATATTAGAAAAATGATACAGTATCAGCAATTAATGCTATATTACTATAGATCCTTAAGACATTAAAATTTGAGAAGTTATTATAAACAGATTTATGAGAATAAAGCCATATTTTGCTGTATGAGTTTCATTCTATCCACAATAGATTCGTCCAGGGATGCATACCAGATACCAGATCCAAGTTGAGCCAATCAGAGTCCTGCCCTGAGATTTTGTATGAGACTAAAATTTCTGCTTCATTCTAAATTCTCTTGAAGAGAAATATGCAAATTTGTGGTGCCATTCTTCTTCCATTCCATTTAATAATGTGCCCTTAAGTAATATGAAAAATACTTATGAATTCAGATCACTGTGAGTATGTTTAACATAAGTAAGCATTTGGGAGTGAGTGTTAGTTGACTGAGGATATCGATTACCTGAACATTGAATGGTAACACTGATTTACAGCACTTCCTACTGAAAAAGTAGAGCTGGAGAAGGCATCTGTCAATGAGTGTTCGGTGCAGGAAATAGTAACCACTCTAGGTATTATACATTCAGTAGGAATCAAGGGACTAGAGAGATGTAGGTGGTTACAAAACCTGCAGGAATGGCTGGGACAGTGGAAGTCAGAGGGGCTGTTTCTGAAACTGATATTCAGAGCTGATATCCAGAGCTGAGATCCAGAGGTCATGAAGCTGCTACCACCAACTACTATGTTACAACAGCTTCCTTTCACACCCACAACATTGGCATCTGGGAGTATAATGAGGCACCTGGTTGCTGCAAACATGACCCACCAACTTTCCTTGCCAGTACCAACACAGTGAGAAGATGGCTTCTATCTCCCTTCTTGCTTTCTGAATCTCAAGCATGCACCTCATTGGCAGATCCTGTTTGCATATAGGATATTCTAGCTGACTGGTAATGGGGAAGTGTAGATTTTAGCTTTGTTGCTTCTGTGATAAAGGAGGGCAAGGAGCTGTGCAGCTCTTGTGATAGGGATGAAAGAGGGTGGCAGTGGATACCAAGTCCCAAAAGAACATATTCATCACAGGGTTAAGCAGTAGCAGTGGTAGAAATAGCCTAGGTATGTTTGATGCAATCCCAAAATCTGTAACAGAGCAGTGCTGACCTCACTGCTTTTTGCTGTTGTTCCCCCAGGGATATGGTACATTGAATCTGAATTGAATCTGAGCTTCTCTTGATTTATCAAGGAAGTCATGCAATTATTACACTATTCTTTGGAAAGCTGTGATTGAAAACAGGGTAACGTTTTTTCTGGAGGCTGGTCAGTGGCATAGTTGACCTCAGTGTGGCCACCCAGGCTTCTTCTTCTGTGAACTCATATTTCTTATGTGAGAAAATAAAGGTTAGCCAAAGCTTCTCTTTCTAGGACTAGCCATATCCTAACTCGTCATGTTGATTGTCTTGCTGGATGTTTAAAGGAGTATATGGATGTTTTAAAACAGAATATTCAATGATATGAGTACTAGATTAATGGTATATTGCTGAGGTGTACTGACTAGGCAAGACTTGCACCAAATAGAGCCCAAAGAGGAATAGAGAATGGGAAACAAATCGTTTAATGATTTCTTACTCTGCTGAAATTTTACAGTAACCTTCAGTGCCTCTTTCGTAGTCACTCTTTGTAAACTTTTTTGCTTCTCTATTCCTTTTAGGTGATTCAGAAAACTGTAAATAATGAGGCTGTCCTAATTATGGCCATATAATTAAATGCCAAATTGAAATATGTAACTTGTATACCACATTGACAACTTTCCATTTTTCTTTACCCCATTATTGTTATCCCATTTTTTTCATAGACTACATGATAAATAGGTCAGGAATAGTGGGTTTGGGGAGCATCAATGATAGGAACATAAGGCAGATACTTAGGATGTCCTTCTAAGATCTTGGAATATAATTTTTATGGTCAGTGGTTCTCCAAATGTCCTGCTCTGAAGACTCACTGAAAAAGAGAAATAACCTAATATATCAATGTTCTTGCAATATCCCCTTGGGATATTTCCCTCTATAGTATGTTCATTCTACCCTACCAAGCCAAATGTTCAGAAAAGTGCTTGTTCCTAGACTGTAGCTTGAGAATTGCTGTTCTAGGAAGAAATTGACTTTTTCCCCAGCAACTTTTAGTGAGACAGAATGCCTGACAATTTTAAGTATCTAAGTGGTATAAATTCTATAAATTCAGCACATTTAATCTAAATTTCTCACTGATCTTTCTTTTAATGCCAGCTTCACACACCACCAACTCACAAATCATATGACATACAATAGGCCTGGATGTTCACATGAGAGGACGTTATTACCTTAGTAGTTTACTGTATAGCATTGGGGGATTTTGAGTTGTCTTTTCTCAGAGATCTTTTAACCTGGACACAATATATTTTCATTTCTTTTTGTTCTATTTTTTGGTTAGTATCTTCTACTATGAGTAATATCATCTCCATAATGAAATTTGTATTGAAAACTAAATGGCCTTTTATTTTTTTAAAAACGCTTTTTTTTGTACTCCCTATAATCAAAAGGATGCCAAAAGAAGTCTCAAGACCCTCAGCAGCAAAAATAAATACATGAAAAAATCTTAAAACACATTACCATCCTAGAAAGAAAAGTAATAAAAATGAAAAAGTAAGTAATCTATCTTATTTATGTTTTTTCCCTTTGCAATAATAATCTATATGTCTTGAAAACCTCTCAAGTAGTTTCTGTTAATTGTAGTGAATCCTTTTTTGAGATAGATAGATAGAAATGGAGATTATCAACTACCAAAAATCTCTTGGGCAAATTTAAGCAATGTGTATATCACATTTGACATACTACTAGTATTAGTCAATTACAACACTGTTTTTTTTTTTTTTTTTCTTCCATGGACAGTGTCTTGGGAATAACATCAGCTCATTTGAGTTCAGGTTCAACCAGTGGCCCTATGTCCAGAAGTTAGTTTAAGCTTACCTCTAATTCATCAGTCAGAATAAAACAAAGTTATGGGGAAGTACTGCCTGCATTCTTTGCCCTTCTAGGCAGTGTTAAGTATATAAACAAATGTTGAATACCTATTTAAAGAATATTGGTATGAAGGAAGGGGCACTCATATGCCTTAATCTTGTTGCTGGGGCAAGATGAGGGAATTATGAAAATGCAAAGAAGGAGAAAGAATTTATGAGAAATGGTAAGAATGTGAGGATAGGTAAAGAGAGTCATAAAAATGAAAGTTGATATACAGTACTTCTGGAGAGAGAAGGAATATGTGAGACCTTTGACTTTGGAGCATGCTTGGTTGGAATGCAGAGTCATCAGATTCAAAGATGGGGGTATATGAAATAGGGTTAAATCTTTGTAAAACAAAGGAAAAGTTAAGGCGTTTTATCTTTGCCAACAGATGAAAAGATAATCTTAAGGCATATGTCAAAGGAGTAATTTACTTACATAGTAATTTTAAAAAGTGATGAAGACATTTTGCTTTTGCTCCACGAACATGAGACATGTACAGTTTATGATCTGAGGTAGTGAAAATAGTTTTCAGGACATGTCACAGCCAGTCATGAATTCTAACTCATATTCATTTCCAATAGAAGCATTACTATGCAGGAGAGAAAATAGAGAAGACTTATAAAACATTCATCAAAGAAAAAATGCAGTGCCTTAGCTTAAAAAGATGAAAACAGCCTATTTGAGAGAGAAGCTCAAATTAATTTTCGTGTGTTCACTTTTCTGCAAAAGCTGCCAGTGGTGGCTGACCACATGGGTAGAAATGAGACATTGATATTTTCCTATCCCCGACCCCTCCACCAGTGCAAAGCCTGATATTCAAACACAATGTGAATGCATCAATCTTGGATCTGCATCCTCTTGCCAGCTCCTCATTACATGGGATGTTCCACCGTAGACCATTATAATTTCCTCCAGACTCATACTAATTGTGGGAAAGGATTCTATTATTTGGGTGAAAATAATGAGCATACTACAGGAAAGATAGTGAGTTTCTAGTGATAGCACTATTGTAGGTATATATTGAATATTCAATATGTGGTTAAAATAGACATGGTGCTCAATTTATGTATTTAACAGTGGTAGTCCCTTTTCACAAATTTGTTCTGTTTTAGGCATCACCTTCTTAAAACTGTTGTTTGATGCTGTTGCCATGGTGTGTACTTTCTTTTACCACCAACTTCTAGGGAGTTGAAGAAAAAGTTTTGTTAGAGGAAACAAAATGAGAAAGAATCTATGTTTTGGGGGATGGAGAAGGACCCTGGTCTGTGAGTGTAAATAGTGGTGGCTGTTCCCAGAAGCCTGAATTCCTAGGTGAAGCTCTGGACACATTTTCCCTTACATTTCCCTTAGAAATGTTTCCCTGGAAATGTTTTCCCTTATACCTTAGGATACAGCATAAGCAGTCCCACACTTATGAACAGATAAGCATGATGGCTGATGCTGCTTCTGCAATTCCTACTGGAGTTTGCATAGGAGCTTTTACTACCAAGGAGTCATAACCCTCTAACGATCCTCTTTCATCAGTGGACACCTTTCCTCTACTCCTACTCTGTTAAGAGTTATTACTGTTAGAACCTTCTTTTTCACTTCTAGAAATTGCACATTGAAACCCTAATTCCTATAGCCAGAAAAGAGCTTGCTTCTGCCCTAGAATCCCTCATGTGGTGTAAAATAATCCTAAAAGCACTATAGGTATTTTGCACTAGCTGTGCTGCATACTGGCCATAGACCTTGGGCAAGCTTCCTTCTTTCTGGTCTTGTAATATGAAGTGACTGGAGTAGAGGATTTTTTTTAAATTTTATTTATTTATTTATGGCTGTGTTGGGTCTTCGTTTCTGTGCGAGGGCTTTCTCTAGTTGTGGCAAGTGGGGGCCACTCTTCATCGTGGTGCGCGGGCCTCTCACTGTCGCGGCCTCTCTTGTTGCGGAGCACAGGCTCCAGACGCGCAGGCTCAGTAATTGTGGCTCACGGGGTCAGCCGCTCCTTGGCACGTGGGACCTTCCCAGACCAGGGCTCGAACCCGTGTGTCCTGCATTGGCAGGCGGACTCTCAACTACTGCGCCACCAGGGAAGCCCCTGAGGGTTTCTTACATGGTTCCCAGTCCTACCATTGTGATTCTTGACGGTATGGATGCTCTGCTGAAGTTGATGCAGCTGATTAATCAGGGCCTCCAAGAAGCATATGCCAACTGAATGAAAGAGATTTATTAGAGGATAGAGCTTTGATGGTAAATGGGGAGGGGGCCTAGGGAGGCTGGGAGAGCTATTACTTTTTGAATTTATATATCAGCCACTTTATATACATTATTGCATGTAATTCTCACAGTTACTCTATGTGATGATGCAGTAGCAGAATAATGGTCCCCCAAAGATATCCACGTCCTAATCCCTGTAACCTATAAATGTTATGTTATATGGCAAAGGAGAAATTAATGTTATGGATGCAATTACGGTTGTTAGTCAGTTGACCTTAAGATATGGAGATTATTCTGGGTTATCTGGGTGGGCCCAATGTAATCACAAAGATCCTTAGAAAAAGAAAAGGGAGGCAGAAGAGAGAGAAGCAGAGATCGTATTGTTTTAAGCCACCAAATTTGTGGTAATTTAATATAGCAGCAATATAAAACTAATATAGATGAGTGGTTTTATTCTAAATTTATAAATAAGAGAACTGAGAGCCCAGTTAAGTAACATTCTCATGATCACAGGGCTAAAGGCAGAGGATTCAAATCCAGATGTTTATTCCCAAAGCCTACACACTATTTGGTATGTTGCCTTAAATTGTTACCTGGAATCCCTCAGACATCCTTGGCAGGTCCCTGGCTCAGGACTTTCTTGCCTGTCTTAGTGGGCCACGGTAGTGTCTTTTCCTATCTGGGTGCCTTTATTGATTGCTCAAAGTACCTTCAGTCTTACTGACCACATCTTGGCTCTAGCTGGGGAGTACTTTCCATGCCTTTCTGTTCAGAGCCTTGGAAATGTCCCCAGCTATGGAGTTCTTGAAACCCTAGTGCTGCTGAAAGTCAGGAAAAAGGAATCGTGTCTCAGGCATTTCTTATATTGGCAGCCCTTCCTTTTTATCCATTGCAAATCCCATTTTTCCACCTATTTCCATTCTCTCAAACTGCCTTGCCCTGGATGCTTACTTTTTGTTCCCCTTAGAAAACATGAACTGAGTAGAAAATAACACAGGATTGCACATTCTTTTCTTTCTTTCTTCTTCTTCTTTTTTTTATCTTTCTAAGCCTATATTTGGCTCATTACGTATTTTCAGGGCATGAGAAACAGAATGCCCAGTCCAGTAGTCACTCTGGTTACCTTCCTCTTAACATCTTTTATTTACTTTATGGGTTAAAAATGTTTTTCTGAGCTAGACTATGAATTTAACAATTCTTTATAAGATTGTTTTCATTGGAAACATGTATTATAAATTACATCTAACAGATAGGACAGAAGTTTAAAAAAGTTTTTGATCATAAATTGGAGCCTGATGGTATTTACAGTCTATTAGTGAATTAGACTGCATAGCGATTGCTGACTACACTGTTGACTTTCATACACAGAAAGCATATTCCATTTTAACCCTAAAGAGTGGTTTTGGCCTTATCTCTTGAGCAAAAAATGGGATGGCTCAAATAAATCAGTTTAGTTCTATTTGTTTTATGAGCTGTGCAGCAGTTGAAGCACAAGTTTAATGACTTATTTCACATGTTTTCCCGTAAGTCTTTCCTGGAAACTCAAGACATCCAGAGTTATGATGGGTTATCAGAAAAGGGGAGGACAAGGTACATTATTCCAGAAATATTACTACCCATAGGAGTGCACAACAGTTGAGGATTTAACTATTTGGATTGTTACTTTGTATTAAATGAATTAACATATGCTTCAGGTTTTGTCACAAATGAAAAATTTTATCCTCAGTGAGATTTAAGACCCTCGTTTTTTTTTCTGTTGGAACTTTATTTTATTTAAAAAATTTTTTATTGGCATATAGTTGATTTACAATGTTGTGTTAGTTTCTGCTGTACAGCAAAGTGAATCAGTTATACATATACATATATCCACTTTTTTAAAGATTCTTTTCCCATGTAGGTCATTACAGAGTATTGAGAAGAGTTCCCTGTGCTATACAGTAGGTCCTTATTAGTTACCTATTTTATATATAGTAGTGTGTATATGTCAATCCCAATTTCCCAATTTATCCCTCCCCCCACCCCCTGCTTTCCCCGCCGTAACCATAAGGTTGTTTTCTACATCTGTGACTCTATTTCTGTCTTGTAAATAAGTTCATTTGTATCATTTTTTTAGATTCCACATATAAGCAATATCACATGATATTTGTCTTTCTCTGCCTGACTTCACTCAGTATGACAATCTCAAGATAAGACCCTCTTAATTCTTGATGTATTTTATTTATTTTTATTATTACACTTACTATTTTCGTTATTTTTCTAAAACCTGAAAATTGTTTAGGATCGAATTCTGAGTTTCTGTTTTTGATCCATAGGGTCAATTAATTATGGAATATGTGTATGAAGTTATGCATGGCTTGATTTTTTTAATATAAACTTTAAATTTAGAATAGTTTTAGGTTTACAGAAAAGTTGCAAAAGATAGTACAGAGAGTTCTTCTATGCCTTCTTCCACTGTCTCCTATTGTAACATCGTACATTATGATATATCTGTCACAAATGAGAGCCAACATTCATACATTATTATTAACTAAACTCCATACTTCATTCACATTTCCTTAGTTTTTCCTTTACTGTCCCCTTCTGTTCTAGGATCCAGTCCAGGTACTACATTACATTTAGTCATTAGTATCCTTAGTCTCCTCTGCAGTGTGACAGTCTTTTAGACTTCCCTTGTTTTTCATGACCTTGACAGTTTTCAGGAGTACCAGGCAGATATTTTGTAGAATTTCCCTTACTTGGGATTTGTCTGATGTTTTTCTCATGGTTAGACTTAGGTTATGGGTTTTGGAGAGGAAGACCACAGAGGTGAAGAGATAAATTAGTTGAAATTCTGTAAGGAAGGTGGTCTCTTTTCCCCCATTTGTTTATCATGGCTTGATTCTTATTTCTTCCATAGTTCTAATCTTTCTTCCTTGTCAAGTACAATATGATAGAGAAGATAAGGAATGCATATAAAAAACTGCCGTATTTCATTGTATTTAAGATGTCATCACTTGGAAGACATTTTAATTTGAGAAATGTAAAAATGTGAAAAAAATCTGTGTTACAATTGATGTCATACAATATAATAAGAAGTATAATCTGATTGTCTGAAGGACAGTTTCACAAATTCCTTCAGAAACACTTTTTACTAAGTGTATAGTGAAGAAATTCTTTCTTGAATTTTGGTTTCAGTAATTTAGGATAATCTTATCCTGTTTTACAAGACTGGAAATATCACCCCAAATTAAATAACTTCAAAATTCCTTATATGTGTAGTAGAATAAACTTTTTAGATTTGGGGGTTATTCTTATTTTGTAATTATATAAATTGTGTTTTGTACATAGTAGATTGGTTATATTTTATTTAAGGGATTACAGTGGTACAAAAGTTTTTGTCTTTTCAATGCAAATTGTGTACGGATCTCTGTTAGTTATTCCATTTTCCTTAGTACCTTCCTACTTTCTTTTGTTTGACTCATTTTCTTGTACACTGACTCCATTTGTAGAGATTCACAGAATCATAAAATATTACAGTTGAACATCTTTAGAAATGATCTAATTTATTCCTCACTTAATAAGGCACATAAGAGACTTGTCACAGGTTATCAGCTAGCAAGAACAGGGTGAGATTGGAAAGCAAGACTTTTGAACGTAAGGCCAATATTCTTCTCACTATACAACAATGCTTCATTTTTATTTGACTTGAAATTTTCACTGTGAATCAGCATTTCATTGATTTGAAATAGAGTTTTTTTCATGTGGGGAAAACTAGATTGCTTTAGTTTTCCTTTCTCTTTGACTTTGGCCTGAGCTTTCCAATAGAGCCAGAGAAATTTACCCCTTGAAACTTGTTTTCAGCATTTTTATCATCATAGAGGAAACATAGTCTCCGTTGTGAACTGAATTCACTTATATATGTATTTCTTAAATAGCCAAGAGAATTCCGATCCATCTCTTGTCTATTGAAGCCTTCAATACATTTTTTAATCTCTTGGATCAAGTCTAAAAAATATTATTACAATAAAAATTGTACCTTAAAATTAAAGGAGAGGCAGACTGAAAGTGTTTGAGAGTCTTGAGAGAATTCACTCATCTTTAACACAGTGATTTTGCCTGATAAATAGAAACATTTCTTTCTCTGTAGATTTCATATGATGTTATCACATATGCAATGTATACTTTATTTATATCATTCACATGCACAGGAATTTTTATTCTGTATATATTTGGTTTCTGAGAAATAAAAAAAGTAAATAAAAAGAACAGTGTATGTTGTTTTAGAGTATACATATGACTGTGATGGTTTCTATCCACAGTCCCATGAAACAGTATCATGTTGTTCTAGGACTGATCGCTTTTGCACTTAGGAAATTGGACCTAAAATATTCAAATTCCAAATTAACAAAGTGGAACTTCACATAATACTGTTTACAAGCTTGTTTTGTCATGATGCAGTCATCACAACAAGGCCTTGGTATCTTGCAGATTTTTTCCTTCCACTCCTTTCTGCACATTTTTGCTTACAGCAAACTGTTCTGAATTCTTTAATAAAGTCTTACTCTGAAGTAGTTCCCTTATTTTCTTTTCTTTTCCAAATGGATGCATCACTTGTTTTGGCAAAATTGGAATATGGAAAGTGAAGTTTGTTTTCCATGCTGGAAAAATGTTGCAGTGTCCTTGTCAATCTAGATCTGACTAATATTTTACCATGAGTTTGCAACAACAGTCCTTGCAAGGGCAAAAGCAGAAGATAAACCTTGGAAAGTTTCCCACAAACCGTGTACAGTATTCTTTCAGGAAGTAACATGGTGAAGTCGATCATTTGACACTCATGAGTGTTTATTTTCTAATGCATAGCCGATGATTTTTATGTGTCTAATGAATAGAATTCCTTATACAACCTTTGTTTCTTCAGGCCTCACCAGAGTGTAATAGAGTCATCATCATCATCATCATCATCATCATCATCACAATGTCTGACTATTTCGGCATTGTGGGACTTTCACATGTTTTTCACATGTATTTCTGAGTTTAACACTCACCAAACAGTCACTATTTTCTCTCTGCCTGGTAACTGGCTACATGGGCCCAGTTATCAGGCTGATGAGCAGTGGAAGTAGCTGGCCTAGTGCCCAGACTGCAGTGCTTCTGTATCACTGGCTGCCTCCCTTTTGATCTGGTAACATAGTAGAAGATACTGGTTCTCTACTGAGTGTCAAAGTAACACGCTGACAGCCACATGTTGAAGTGTGGCCAACACTCTCCCCACTGCTTGTGCCAAGTTGTGTTCATGGTTCCTTGTAGAGATTTCACTGATGTGGTTATATTATTTTTTTATTTGCCATTTTGTTGCAGTCTTTCTCTCCCACCGCCAGGCTTTAGATGAGTCTGAGGGCAATCTTAATAGCACATTACTGTGCTATTTCAAAATCATTCTTCAACTGCAACGTATTATCTGTGCCTCAGACTTGTGTACCTGACTATTTTTTTCTTCAAGGTGAGTTCCATTAAACAATTTAAATCCTCCCCTCCTCCTGGACGTGTCTGAATTTCTATGGCCTGCACCAGGATGATTAAAGACCTTTGCAGCCTTAAGCACGCTTATATTTGGAGGCCTCAATCACCTCATAGCAAATATATTAAATGTACTCACGATCCAACACTAAATATAGTTTTTGATATAGAAAAATTTGGAGAATTAAAAGAAAAATTTATTGGAGTATAGTTGATTTACCATGTTATATTAGTTTCAGATGTATAGCAACGTGAATCAGTTATATATACATATATATATATATATATATATACATATATACATGTACATATACATATATCCACTCTTTTTTAGATCCTTTTCCCATATAGACTGTTACACAGTATTGAGTAGAGTTCCCTATGCTATACATTAGGCTCTTATTAGTTATCTATTTTATATATAGTAGTGTGTATGTGTCAACCCCAATCTCCTAATTTATCCCTCCCCCTTTTCCCCCCTGGTAACCATAAGCTTGTTTTCTACATCTGTGACTCTATTTCTATTTTGTACATAAGTTCATTTATACCATTTTTTTAGATTCCACATATAAGCAAAATCATATAATATTTGTCCTTCTCTGTCTGACTTACTTCACTCAGTATGACAATCTTTAGGTCTATCCATGTTGCTGCAGGAAAATTTTTTTATAAATACATCTTGAAATTACATTCTTATGAATAACTAATTTACATGTGCTGTGATTTCTTTGCCATCATTATGTACCTTTTGGAATTCTTTTGTCGTAAGATCATCTAGTGTACAAACTTTTTGTATATAATTAATTATTTATAATACTACAATTTAAAGTGAATTGAGTGACCATAATAAAATTGTGGACAATTTTTCTTTTTATATTTTGATATTGATATAAGTTTTTCATAGACTCTGGAAAAGATTCTAAGTCCCCACAACTCTGTCCATAGTGCATAGTAGATTAACACCACCCTGGAATTCATAGCTGCTTTGGATACTTTAAATTGAAGTATTCTAGGTCTATCCACCTCATTACAAATAGCTCAGTTTCGTTTCTTTTTATGGCTGAGTAATAGACCTAGAGTCTGTCATACAGAGTGAAGTAAGTCAGAAAGAGAAAGACAAATACCGTATGCTAACACATATATATGGAATTAAAAAAAAATGTCATGAAGAACCTAGGGGTAAAACAGGAATAAAGACACAGACCTACTTGAGAATGGACTTGAGGATATGAGGAGGGGGAAGGGTAAGCTGTGACAAAGCGAAAGAGAGGCATGGACATATATACACTACCAAACGTAAGGTAGATAGATAGTGGGAAGCAGCCGCAGAGCACAGGGAGATCAGCTCGGTGCTTTGTGACCGCCTGGAGGGGTGGGATGGGGAGGGTGGGAGGGAGGGAGATGCATGAGGGAAGGGATGTGGGAACAGATGTATATGCATGACTGATTCACTTTGTTATAAAGCAGAAACTAATAAAAAAAATTAAAAAAAAAATAAATTGAAGTATTGCATAGAGAGTCTTCCTTTCCTTCCATTCTAAGTACTTACTGAGCCCTAACTGTGTGTTTGCAACATCATAACGTGGATCATTGTGCATGGCTCTCTTGTTTGGATATTGTAGTATAAAAGTAAAAGTGATGAAAAATTTAGACCTTTATATAGCAGCACTGAATTAGTAAAATGGTAAAAGGTAAAGTAGGGGAAAGTAGAGATTTCCTATAGTTTTCTTACTCCTTCTGTAAGGCATGGCACACTAAGTCTCAGATATGAGATTATGTAGGGGTCAGAACAGAAGAAGCAGCAATAAAACATCAAATTCCATTTGAAAAGCAAGGGCAGAGTTGAAGAACAATATAGAGGCCAATTATTGGCTGTCAGGAAGTGTGAAACCAAGAACTCAATGGATTGGATACCAAAAGCAGAATATAGGAGAAGAACAGAACCTGCTTCACATGTCTCTTTGCTAGATGTATTTTCTCTTTCATGAATTGTCTGTTTTTGACCTTTGCTTATTTGTCTTTTGAGATTTTAGTGTTTTTCTTATCTGTTTGATTTCTTTGTATAGTCAACATATTATACTAGATCTGTCATATTTACTGCAAAACTTTTTCTCAAAATTACTTTTTACTTTGGATATTTAATGCCACATATTTCTATTCCTTTAAATTTTTTTCTATAGTTTCTAAGCCTAGAAAGTCCATTCCCTCTATATCAATAATAAATAGCCATTTTTCTCCAAGTTTTATAGGATTCAATCTGTAACTCTGTAACTCATATAGAATTTTTTTAGTATATATATAAATCAAGTGTTCAAATTAAGTTTTTTCTCTGAATGTATAATCTGTTATTAGAAAACCACTGAATTGGGTTGTTTTTAAAATTATGAGTTAAATTCTCTTTCTATTTTAAACTAGCTATCCTGTTTTATTAATCTACTTTTATGTCAGTTTTTCTTTGTTTTATTATTACAGTTTTAGGATGCATAATGTCTTTTTTTAAAAAAAGACTTATCTTACCTGCTTAATTTTTCAGTTGAATTATTTTGCCAAGTTCTGAACAAATTTACATTTGTATTCTGATTGGAATTGCATAAACCTATAAATGACAGAATTCCTCATCTTTACTTTGTCTTCACACCCAGGATCAGTTTTTCCATGTAAGGGCATTTATTCACATATTCTTTTAAAAAAAATTTTTTTGGAGTATAGTTGATTTACAATGTGTTAGTTTCTGCTGTACAGCAAAGTGAATCAGTTATACATATACATGTATCCAGTCTTTTTTAGATTCTTTTCCCATATAGGCCATTACAGAGTACTGAGTAGAGTTCCCTGTTGTATACAGTAGTTCCTTATTAGTTATCTATTTTATATATAGTAGTGTGTATATATTAATACCAATCTTCAAATTTATCTGTAGCACCCCTTCCCCCTGGTAACCATAAGGTTGTTTTCTACATCTGTGACTCTATTTCTGTTTTGTAAATAAGTTCATTTGTACCATTTTTTTTGGTTCCACATGTAAGCAATATTATATGACATTTGTCTTTCTCTGTCTGACTTACTTCACTCACTATGACAATCCCTAGGTCCACTCATATTACTGCAAAATGGCATTATTTCATTCTTTTTTATGGCTGAGTAATATTCCATTGTATATATGTACCACATCTTCTTTATCTATTCCTGTGTTGATAGACATCTAGGTTGCTTCCATGTCTTGACTATTGTAAATAGTGGTGTTATGAACATTGGGGTGCATGTATCTTTTTGAATTATGGTTTTCTCTGTATATATGCACAGGATTGGGATTGCTGGATCATATGGTAGCTCTATTTTTAGTTTTTTAAGGAACCTCCATACTGTTCTGCATAGTGGCTATACCAATTTACATTTCCACTGTTCACATTTTCTGACACTTCACTTTTCATTATTAAAGATCAGTTCCTCTTCACCCGACAATTATCTGATTAGTGGGATAAGACCATGTGTACAAATGTTGGTACATGAGGATGACAACTCTCTGTCACCAATTACAAGTTTGTAAATATTTTTAAAGTAGAGGTAACAAGAGGCACTGAGCTATAGTAAATTTTTACTCAGGTATTCCTATAGCTAAATGCTTAGCTCTTTTATAGTTCTAACTATACAGAGTTGCACTTTCTGTGAAATTAAGTGGCTCATTCTAATAGCATTTTAGTTGAACTTCTTTTAGTTTGTATAATTAATAATGATCTTTCATTTATTCACTGAACAACTGATGTTGTTTGTGCTACACTCTTCTAGGCTCTGGGGATACAAGAAGTGAATGAAACAGGAAGAGCTTCTGGTCTTGTGGTGATTTTATCAGAGTCAGGGGGATAGATAATGAGCAAGTAAACGAATACTTATATGCCAGGCAGTGATAAGTGCTATGAGGATGAATAAGGCCAGGAAAGAAGAGGACATGATTATTGAGGGGTGTTATTTGATACAAGTTGGTCAAGGAAGACCTTTTTGTAAAGGTGACCTTTGAGAGACAACTGGGGAGGGAAGGAGCCATGCAGATGTGAGGGGTAATGATAAGGAATGTTCTAAACAGAGGGGATGGGCAGAGCAAAGGTGGAGGCTATTCTTTGAAGGAGAAAAGGGAAAGGGAAAAAGTGGTAGGTGTTGGAGAAATATAATTAAAAACAAAATCTTCTCCCAACCCTAGAGACTCTCTCCATAAAGACAGTAGAGAGAAAAGTTTTATTATTGATTGTGTATTAAACCAGAATGTGGTATGCATCATAGGCAATCTACTAGGGGATTGCAAAGACAGAAGGAAATCTTACTTTTTTATGGAGCCTAGCAGATGCAACCCATTACATACATGTTTTCAAGATAAACAACTAGTCCTCAAGGAAAAGGACTTAGCACCATTTGTCACATATAGTTCATCTTAGATTCACCTGGTAATTGGGGTGACCATCTGTGTTAGGTAATTGGCTTTATGCAGAGGGAAAACAAACTTCTCATATTTTAATGACAGGAGGTAGATTTGCAGCTTGGAGCAAGGATGCCCACCTATGTTAGGCTCTAGTCCTCTTGCAGAAACTGGCAGATGGGGTGCCTATCTCCTTTTTTTTTTTTTTTTTTTTTGCGGTACGCGGGCCTCTCACTGTTGTGGCCTCTCCCGTTGCGGAGCACAGGTTCCGGACGCGCAGGCTCAGCGGCCATGGCTCACGGGCCCAGCCGCTCCGCGGCATGTGAGATCTTCCCAGACTGGGGCACGAACCTGTGTCCCCTGCATCGGCAGGCGGACTCTCAACCACTGCGCCACCAGGGAAGCCCCTATCTCCTTTTTTTAAGCTGAAGTATAGTTGATTTACAATATTATATTAATTTCAGGTGTACAAATAGTGATTCAAAATTTTTATAGATTATACTCCATTTAAAGTTATAAAATCTTGGTTACAGAAACATACTTAAAGATATGGTGCTATCTCCCTTGAAGTTTACATTTCAAAGAATTAGCTCCTGGGTCCGTAAGAAAGATGTTCCTGGGCCATAAAGCTCAAAAGAGGTCTTATAATTACATGTTTTCTAAAGAAAATGCTCTAAGTACAGGGGGATAGGGTGGGATCTCTTCCCTCATTTTCAACAGGCAGAATTAGGCCTCTTATTTTTAGTTTTTATTTGTTCTTGCATAAGCAGTGTGTCAGAGAGGGAATCAAATGATATGAAAATGGTCAGAACTTTAGATTTTTCTTTGATCGAGATGGGGGCCCTGGGGAGTTCTAAGCAGAGGAATGAGATGTTCCTTCAGGATTTTAGAAGGAAACCCTTTCTCCTTCATGGAGAATTGAAGAGGCTGACCTAGGAGAGTTCTGGTGGAGGTCTCAGTCCTTGAGGGTGCTACAGGGGGGATTTGGGGGTGGGGGTGGGCAGGAGAGGAGAGAGCACTTTGCTTATGGATGGATTTTAAGGGGCACAGTGGAAGGGTTTAGAGGTTAGGAGGGGTGGAGGCTTCAGTTGGATGAGTAAATGTACAGAGCTCACAAATGACAGATACCATTTAAAATCTAGGCATCTCTCTTCACATACACCTTCTCTACCATTCTGTATTGTAAGGTGTTTGAGGACAGAGACTATATCTAATGTTCACTGAATGAAAGATTAACCTGCAAACTATGCTTCATTATCATCTGAGGGAATAAATAGATCAGTGTGTCAACTGGTTTGCCCCCTTTTCCTTTTCTCTCTCAGATATTTATTGAGCATCTGTCATGTACCAGATACTAGGATAAAATGAATGAGAAGCTTTTCTGCCCTCAGGAAGTTCACTGTCTACTTGGGGAGATGAATGAATGTATGGACAATTTCAGGGCAAGGTGATAAATTCTGTGATAGCTATGTGCTCAGATAAAATTTATATGCAATTCCATAATTGTATCTCAAATATAAAAGTTATATTGGTGATATTATTATACAAAGAATGTCTACTTATACACAGGGTACTTTTGGCTTTGCCTTAAAATACTGGTATTGCTTTAGGAACTAAAAAGACTTCTTTCCTCCTTCCCTTCCTTTCTTTCCTGTGTGAGGCTTACTGTCTGACTCTGCTATAGACAAAAATCTTTTAAGTTGGACTTAATTTTAGATGCTTAGTGATGTTATAAAAGAATTGCACTGTCAGGATCTGATGCTAAGGCAGGTAAGGCCTGTGTACTTCCTTCATTCAGCAGATGTTGAAGAGAGCCTGCAGTGTGCCAGCTACTGTTCTGTGAGATGCAGCAGTGAATAAAACTAAAAAATTCCTGCTTTCATGTAATGTACACACTAGTGATAATTTTGGCAGCTTTGCCTCAGAAGTTTTTCTCTTTTAAGGCAGGGGTAGTGGAAGTGGTGCTAGTAGCGGTGGTAGTTATAAATGCCCCACCATAACCCAGTTGCCAAGTGCCTCATAAGCAGGAATGACCTCTTTACCTTGAGCCAACAGTGCTCCCCTCTTTCTTCTTAATTCATTTACTGGGCCTCAAGCTTATTGTTTATTGCCCTTTTGAAATCTGTCCTTAAGAATAAAATGCGAAAGAATGAATGGAGGTATGCTGAGTTTATATATGTTGTAGAGCAGAATGAATGTGGGTTTTACTTCAGAGCTCTTGCCAGAAAAAAAGCAGTAATTACATCTGAAATTATAATAGAAATTGAGTTTAAAACTTAAGAGAAAAAAGACCTCATGTCTTAACACCAATTACAAACAGAAGTTAAGTGAGGAAAGAAAAAGAGAGAAGTCCTTTAAAAAGCTAAAAACATTTGAATATTTAACAAAGAGAAATGCTTTATTAGTAGTTTGTAGAACAATGGAGCATATTCCTATAGCAATACATCAGAACAATAGGCATAATGTCACACAGCTCTGGAAGTAATCTGTATACCTGTCTACTCCTTTGTTATTATTAAGGTTGCTTTCTAATTTGACAGGTAGTCAGGAGATAGAAGATTCAGGCAATGTGAGTTTAGATAGAAAATGGTAGTACTTTCAAAAAATACTTGTAGGGGCAGCTACAAGGCTCTGCCAAGTACTAACTGCATGAATTTGGTAAGCTGTGACCTTTTTCTGCCTCAGGTTCCTTATCAGGTTTCCTAATGAAGGAGTGAATCAGGTACTTTTTCGGATCCCTTATAGATTCCAGCTTTAAATTTCCATGACTTGCTTTGGGTTTTGGTATGAATATAGTTGAGCTGTTGGGGATACATGTATTAGGAACAATTTCTTTATTAGGATGGACTTATACACAAACACACACACAGACAAAAACACAGATATATAGTACCCTCTAACTTTTTATGGTTAATATATTAAACTGAGGAAATAACAGGGAATGCTTTCCACACTTAAAATAGATTTAATTTGGACACTGTTAAAATGTGTACATATCTTATGATAAATTCCTGTTTTCCTGAAGGAAAAATAACCCTTTTATTTATTAAGCATCTATGCTATACGTACTGTTTGTGGTGTTCTTAATATGTACTAGAAACTGTGATAGGTACTTATGGACTTCATTTTATTTAATACTAATGACAACTTTATAAGGCAGATGCTATTATTGCCAACTTCCAAATGAGGAAATTGAGATGGAGAGTTGAGGTAACTTACTCAAGTCTTCTCAGCTTTTAAGTAACAAACACTTAGGATTCAAATTTAGGTCTAACTCATTCCAGAGCTGTGGCTCTTTTATTCTTTTAGATTCTAGGGACAAATTAAAATAGAGTCAAATGCCTGTCTTGAAGGAGTTTCAGATTAATAGGGGAGACAAGAAAGACTAATATATGGTTCAAGAGGAAAATGTCCCTGAAATGTCAAAATTATAAAAGTGTGCTGAGGAGGTTGTTCTCAGGCTAGGCAGAAAGCTCAGAGGTGAGAAAGAATGTGTTGGAGAGGGAGGTACAAGAAGTGCAGGCAGCTCTGACTGCCTAATAATTAGTGGATGTAAAAGTCTGAACTTTGGGAAAAGTTTTTTGAAACTCCATTTTTCAAAGAGGTAGTATGGCTAGGAGTAATTCAGATATGTCCACTCCAAGATCTTGTGGGAAGTAATGTCTAAGGAGTATATAATGATGATGCAAACAGAAACTGTCCACTGTTTATTCATCTGTTCATTTATTTGTTCATTCATTCAATACTTATTCATTACATATTCATCCAATAATTACATATTTCAATATATATTCAATTCACTGAATACTTACTACAAGTGTTTAATGTGTTTGATACAGACAATACAATAAAATATAAGATTTATTTCCTGCCCTCATCATAGTTTAATGGGGAAGGCAGAAAAATAAACAATTATTATACAATCTGATAATTGCAACAACAGCTGAATAACTAAAACAAGAGCAGCAATTGTGTTTTCATTTACTGAACAGACCCAAGGAACCTCACATTGTGTTTAGTTGCTTATATACATTGTGTTATTTCATCTTGACAATGGCTTTGTAAGGCAGATGTTGCTATCCTCACTTTACACACAGAAGCTGACACTCGAAGAGGACGAGTGACCTGCCAAGGTCATAGAAATACTGAATGTAAACAGGGTATAGTGGAAGCGCATAAGAATGGCACCTAACTAGCAAGAAGTCCTCCCAGAGTTATTGATGTACTTCCTGGGATCTAAGAACAAGGACTAGTTGTCTCTGTATAGAGAAAAAATGGAGGGTACAGGTAAAGTTAGAAGAGAAGGGACATGGAATTGGAGCAGTGTTGACCTGGAGGCAGAAAAAAAAAAAATCAACTCATTTAAGAACCTACATGCAAGTGATTCAGTGTGGTTGGAGATGAGGGGCACACAGATCAGCAAAAGATGAGCTTCGAGAAGAGTGGGTAACTACTCATGCAGAATCTTGTATGCCATGTGAAGGTGGGGAGTTGTGAGAGGCCTCAAATTACCCAACACCCTGGAATCCTCCTTGATTTGGATTTGAGGATGGGTTGTTCTCTCACTTTTTGTTTATTGTGATCAGTCTGACTAAAGGTTTATCCATTTTATTGTTCTTCCTCAGAGTACCAACTTTTGGTTTCATTCATTTTCTCTTAAGTTTTTCTGTTTTCTTTTAAAAATTTATTTCTGATCTAATCTTTTAAATTTCCATTCTTCTGCTTATTTTGGCTTTAATTTGCTCTTTTTCTTTCTTTTTTTATTGAGGTGGACTTTTCTCATTTTCTAATATAGGTATTTAGTGCTATAAATTTCCCTCTAAACACTGTTTAATTATACCTGCTAATTTTCATATGCTATGTTTTCATTTTTATTCAGTTCAAAATATTATATTACCCTTTTTGATTTCTTCCTTGACTTATGGGTTATTTAGAAGTGTGATATTTAGTTTCCAAATATTTGGGTTTTTTAAAAAATAGTTCTTTCTGGTTTTACCAAGGTCTATAATCCATGAACTGAGTTGTAAAGAATGAAAAGGAATTAGCTAAAAGGAAGGGTCTCTTCCAAGCATAAGCACACATATCAGAAACACTCACATAGATGTGAAGGTGGAAAGAAAACAATGCTTTTTGTAATTAATTTCTGATTTAATTTATTGGGGTCAGAGAAGATACTCTGTATTATTTGATATCTGTTAAGTTTGTTTAAACGTTTTTTATGGTTCAGAATATGACCTATATTGAAAAATATTCCACTGCACTTAAAAGAAATGTGTATTCTGCTGTTCCATGCAGTATTCTTCAAATGCCAATTAGTATGTCAATATTCAAGTCTTCTATATCCTTACTGATTTTCAGTCTACTTGTTATACTGTTATTGAGAGAATGGTGTTAAATATTCGGTAATCTTTGTGGATTTTTCTCTTTATCCTATTAGGTCTATTAATTTTGCTTCATGTATTTTTTTTTTTTTTTTTTTTTTGTGGTACGCGGGCTTCTCACTGTTGTGGCCTCTCCCGTTGCAGAGCACAGGCTCCGGACGTGCAGGCTCAGCGGCCATGGTTCATGGGCCCAGCCGCTCTGCGGCATGTGGGATCTTCCCGGACCGGGGCACAAACCCGTGTCCCCTGCATCGGCAGGCGGACTCTCAACCACTGCGCCACCAGGGAAGCCCTGCTTCATGTATTTTGAGCTCAGTTACAAGGGCATAAACGTTCAGGACTGTTATTTCCTCTTGATGAATTGACCCCTTTATCATTAAAGAAATGACATTCATTCATTATTTCTTATAATATTTTTTCCTCTGAGATCTACTTTGTCTGATATTAATATAGTTACTTCACCTTTCTTTTGATTATTGTTAGCATGGCATATCTTTTCCTAGCCTTTTACCTTTAACCTATTTATATTAATAGTAGTTTTCTTATACATAGCAAATATTTTGATTTTTATTCAATCTGAAAAGCTCTTCATTATAATTTGATAAATATGAAGAATATTTATATTTAATATAATTATGGATAGAGTTGGGTTTAAATGTACCATCTTGTTATTTGTTTTCTATTTATCCCACCTGCTTTTTCTTCCTTTTCCCCTCTCTTTCTTCCTTCTTTGGGGTTGACTTATTTTCAATATATATTTTATCTCCTTTTTGCCTTATTAGTTATGAACTTTTTTGTATTATAGCAATTGCTATATATATATATATATATATATATATATATATATATATATATAGTATATATCTTTATCACAGTTTACCTTTACTTCATGTTAGAACCTTACAACTCTATACTTCATTTCACCCAGCCTTTGTGCTATTGCTGGTAACACATTATACATTTGTTATAAATCTCACAATGCACTGTAATTGGCTTTTCTTTTTGCTTTAAGCAGTCAATTTTGTAGTCATTTAAAAAATGGGGAAAATTATTTATATTTACCTACATATTTACCAGTTCTGGTTCTTTTTATTCCTTTGTTTAGATCCCAGTTTCCATCTTCTATTATTTTCCTTCTTCATGAAGGACTGCCTTTAAGCGTTTTTAGTGACAAAGGTCCACCGGTGATGAATTCCTTCAGCTTTTGTATGTCTGAAAACATCTTTGTTTTGCTTTTCTCTTCAACACCTTGAAGATGTTACTCCAGTGTCTTCTTTAAGTTCAGATAGCTTTCTCTCCACTTCAGCCACTTACCCCCAGGACCACACCTTGAAGTTTGTCATTTATGTGTGTTTTGGACAAGTATTTATTGAGCATCCTTTTGCTGGGCACTTTCCTATATTCTGGGGATATACAACAATAAACAAAATATGCAAGGTCATTGTTCTCATGAAATTTACATTCAGAAAAAAAAATATATGGATGAAACAATAAATGTTAGTATAACAAGGGCTGCCAAAGGTGAAACACAGCATACTATGGTCTTGAGTGATGGGAGATTCTGATCACTCAGGGTATCTTCTTAAGATATAACTTCTACAATGAGGACTAAAAAAATGAATAGGAGTTAGTAAAGTGAAGTGGATGAGGAGGGGGAAAGCAGGGTATATGGTGGAGAAGAACCAGCTTGTTTGAAGGCCCAGAGGCAAAAGCAAACACAGTGTATTCATGAATGAGGAAGGGGGTTGGGGTGGGGGAGAGAGGGAGAGAGAGAGAAAGGGAAGGGGGAAAGGGTAGGGGAGAAATAGGGAGAGGAAGTGGAGAAGTAAGGGGGCAGATCCAATAGATCAGGCTGTCAGGGCATCAGGGAATGCTAAGAATTTTAGACTTTTTTTTTGTTGTTGTTGTTAGACTTTTTTAAAAAAAAGGGTAACCAGAAGCCATTACAGGGTTTTAAGCAGGAGAGTGACATGATAAGATTTGCATTTTAAAAAGATCTCTGGCTGTGGAGATTAAATTTGGTGTGGGGTAAACAGAGATGGAGAGGCAGGGTAGATAATATTGAGAGACTAATTAGGAAGCCAATAATTAGTGTTGGTCCAGGAAAAAGATCATGGTGACTTGGGCTTCAAACAATGATTGGATTATAGCGCTCTCTAGGGGCAGAAACTAAGGGAATTTAGGTTGGATGCGTGGGCTAGGGAAAATCCTAGAGTCCAGATGGTGCCCAGGTGTCTAATTAAGTGACTAGTGTTTACTATTTACTAGGGTAGCAACACTGGAGGAGGAACATGGTTGGGGAAAAGATTTAGTTTGGGATTATGGAATTGAATTGTGTGGGACAGGGGTCCCCAACCCCCGGGCCACGGACCGGTACTGGTCTGCGGCCTGTTAGGAACCAGGCCGCACAACAGGAGGTGAGCGCCGGGCGAGCCAGCGAAGCTTCATCTGCCGCTCCCCATCGCTCCCCGCCGCTCGCATTACCGCCCGAGCCATCCCCCCCAACTCTGTCCGTGGAAAAATTGTCTTCCACAAAACTGGTCCCTGGTGCCAAAAAGATTGGGGACTGCTGGTGTAGGAGACAGTGTTTCTATCTCTGGCAAGGCTCCTGTTTGATTAACTCCTTTTCAAATCATGTGGGTTCACTTTCATTCTTATTTTTCTAGAGAAAAGTAACACTCTTAACCCTATCTCTTAAAAAAAAGATCTGTTAATCTTAATTGAATGGTTATTTAATATGGAAGGAATACATATTAGCCAGGAGGGTCCCAGTTGGGGGTTATTTCATATTCTCAGTATGCCAGTTATTTTGTATCTTTTGCCGTTTGCTGCACAGTTGTGTCCATATCTAAGTGGTTAAAAGCATGGAATCTGAAGCCAGATGGCCTGGGTTGAATTCCATCTCTGCCATACAAGTTGTGAAACCTCAGTTTGCTTATCTGTAAAATGAGAATAACACAGGTACTGGGATTGTTATTAGAGCTAAATAAGTTATTTCTCATAAAGCATTGAGAAGGGCTTGTGAAACACAACCAGGAGAAGTGGTTTACACACTGATACTTGATGTTAAGTGATACAGAAGTTTGAATTCACAGATTCTGAAAAGTCCAAAGGGAGCCTTTTTTAAAAACAAAGTTTACGGTACCCAGGGAATAAGGCTGCACAGATAACTACCATCCTTCGTCATTTCAGGATAGGGATGTACTTACTTCAAATGCTGACATTAGAAGGAAGACGAGTTGTATTTCATTATTTGTTGACCTAAAGTGATATTGAAAGCTAAAATAAAAGAAGCTGCGAGTGATTCCTCTGCACTCTATCTATGATAATTTGAGAAGGGTAACTGGCAGGAGCAGTAAGGCAACTGCTTTCCTTTAATGGCTGAATTCACCCCTCATGCTGTTTAATCCATTTTGCTGGCTAAGGAGCTGTCTGAAGTTTCAGTTATAAATTAACTTAGAGGAATTAAGTAAGAACCATAAATTCATCTACTATATTTGTTGAAGATAATATCTTTAGCTGCCTTTAGGCTTGGGATACGAGAATATTTTCTTGCCCACTCTAAGAATTGTTTTCATCCTAGACTAAAAGTGTGAGTAGGGTGTGTGTGTATGCATGTGTGTGTATGCACGTGTGTGCAGGTATGTACGATGCATGCTCATTCGATGCATGTGACCAATTTCTCACAGCCCATAATTACATGTAATATGATGTCTTTTTATCCTCCACCAGAACACAAACTGCATTAAAGGATGTTTTTCACCTGCTTACTGCTGTCTAGTGCTCAGTATGTCTAGCACACATCAAAGGCTTAATAAATATTTTTGATTAAATGAATGACTTGAATATCCATGAAGAAGGAGATCAAAACCATTTTCTGGTATCTCCTTACATCTCCCTTACATGTGAAAATTAAAAAAAAATTTGATAGGCTATCATTAAATATATAAATTCCCTCTACTATTAAATTTAGAATTGTACTCTGGAGTAGCAATTCTTAATCATAACAAGATCCCATATTTGCATTAAGCTAGAAGAGATCTGAGAGGTCATCTAATTAATACAATCCTCACCATTTACACCTGTGAAAATAGAGACTATGAGAGTTAGAATGATGCTGTCTTGATTACATGTCTGGTAAATTTATATTCTAAGACTACGGCCCAGTTCTTCATATTACTAGTCCAGTACTTTTGGAGAAAACAACTGTGCTCCTTGAGTTGTACTGGGTAATTGTGAATTGTGTAATTATGTGGCTAAAGCAGTAGATTAAGGACATTGCATTTTTTGTCATATTTGTAATGTTTCAGAATAGGAGGACTATGGAGCTGGGAGCCAAGTAGCATTGCAATCTGAGAATGAAATATGAAGGATTTGGACAAGGGATTTGCCAGTGTAAACCAAGAGAAAATAATATGCTCCTCTCATTTAAAATAAATTTCATGTAGAAATATCAGTGGAACACTTTCCTTTGTCATTTAACTTGGTGATTCTCTTAGTTGATGACTCTGGCTTCTAGGCAGTGAGAGAAAAGGAGTTGGGGGTGGAGAGAGAGAGAGAGAGAGAGAGAGAGAGAGAGAGAGAGAGATCGTTTTTTCTTATACAGTTTTGTTTTTTCTTTTTAAGTGCTATACAATAAACGAATGCTTCCAAATTGCTATGCTTACTTACGTTGAGAGGACATGTATAATTGTTTTTCTCAGGAGAATAGTCTTCTAGATTATTCTCTTACCAGTTTGAAGATGGGGAATTCTGGATTGGGTAGAGTATCAAGGGCCTTGACCTGGGGGAAAAAACCCTGCAAACCTGGATGTTTTTAATACTTTCCTTTTCCTTTTTCCTTTTTGTTCCTTTCAGTATCAACTTGGGGAGACAGTTTTTAAAAATTGAAGTATAGTTAATTTACATTTTTTCAGGTGTACAGCAAAGTGATTCAGTTTTATATATATATATATATATATATATATTCTCTTTCAGATTCTTTTCCATTATAAATTATTGCAAGATATTGAATGTAGTTCTCTGTGCTGTACAGTATATCCTTGTTGTTTATTTTATATATAGTAGTATGTATCTGTTAATCCCAAATTCCCAATTTATCTCTCCCCACCCTTTTCCCTTTGGTAACCATAAGTTTGTTTTCTATGTCTGTGAGTCTATTTCTGTTTTATAAGTAAGTTCCTTTGTATCATTTTTTTTTAGATTCCACATATAAGTGATATCATATAATGTTTTTCTTTGTCTGATTTACTTCACTTAGTATGCTAATCTCTAGGTCCATCCATGTTGCTGCAAATGGCATTATTTCATTATTTTTTAATGGCTGAGTAATATTCCATTGTGTATAAACTATACCACATCTTCTTTATCCATTCTTCTGTGGATGGACATTTAGGTTGCTTCCATGTCTTGGCTGTTGTATTGAGAAAGTGCTGCTATGAGCATTGGGGTGCATGTATCTTTTCAAATTAGAGTTTTCTCCAGATGTATGCCCAGGAGAGGGATTGCTGGATTGTATGGTATAACTCTATTTTTAGTTTTTTAAGGAACCTCCATTCTGTTCTCCATAGTGGATGCACCAATTTATATTCCCACCAACAGCGAAGGAGCATTCCCTTTTCTCCACACCCTCTCCAGCATTTATTATTTGTAGACTTTTTGATGATGGCCATTCTGATATGTGTGAGGTGGTACCTTATTGTACTTTTGATTTGCATTTCTCTAATAATTAGTGATGTTGAGCATCTTTTCATGTGTCTTTTGGCCATCTGTATGTTTTCTTTTGGAGAAATGTCTATTTAGGTGTTATGCATACTTTTTCTTAATGTTGCCTTTGATTTCTGTTTCTAGCAAGTGCAAATAGAAATGAATAATGATCAGATTGTTTTGGAAGGTTGATGAGTTCTACTAGCCAATGATGAGTTCTACTTAGCAGACTACATACAACACAAATAAATGCCTTCTATTTCTTACATTGAGGAATCATTAATCTGTTCACATTCTCCTCAAAATTATTAAGAAAATAGAATTCCTGGGATTAAAACATCTTTATACAGGAATTATCACTTCTTGGTTAATAACATCACACTACAACTATTGTAGTCAAATTTTAATATCAGTTATTCCTATTGAAGCTATTTTACCTTTATAATAAACATTTTAAAATACATCAAAATATGGAAAAAAGATGGATACAAACCAGATAATTTTATTCTTAATCTATTTTAATGAAAGTAAATGAGAGAATTTTGAGGGCTTATTTTGATACTTTGGGGGCTTTTATCTGTAAGGAGGGGCTAAAGTTTTAATTAGTAACCTAATAAATACTTGAAAAATACAAAGAAAATGCCACTTCATAGGGTTAATGTGTATGAGCATATCCCAAGAAGGATAAAAACAAATATAATCAAATTCTGGAAGGAGTACGTTTTTTGAAATTTGCAGGAATAAAGAAGGTGTTGCCAATTATTCTGTTTTGACTGAAACTACTTTGGTAATTAATCCATTTCCCCAGATATTTGTCCATTTATTGTGCTATATTACAATGTTAATATTTCTCTTTACAGTTGCAATTATTATAGTTGTACTCTGGGAAAAAACCTATTAAAATATGTTCTTAATTAATTTGCATGTATATAGTTCTATTTCTAAGGCCCATTAAAAATGATTTGTTCATTTATATATTTTCAACTCATTAATAGTTATAAATGATTTCCCTTTTATTGTTTATTAGTTAATAGAAAAATATTTTAGATAGTAAAAGTACCCCACAATTATAAAGGAAAACTTATGGAATTAGGTAAGCACATTTAACTTACCGTAATAATCTAGGGTGCCAATTGTTAATTTCTGAGCTGCCTCTTTTATGTGTTCTGGAGTTGAGAGGTTTGATATCTTTATTCATATAAATACTGTTTGTGAATGATTATGCTAATTGATTTCAGATTCTGATTTAGATATAATACTATTAGTGATGGCTCCTGTTTTCCTCCCAGCCCTTGTTCTCAAAATGGTAGACTAAATTTCTAGGGGAGACCTGGAGGTAAGGGGGAGGTTTGGTGGGGAGACATTTTCTGTAGGAGCAAGGAGATGAAAGGTAGACCCTGAGCCCAGGCTCCTTGGAACGGGTTAAGAGGACTAGAGAATTAATGGAGGTTTTCTGTAATCATCACTACTTTTCTGCAAGTCTAGCCATCCCCAGGACTCAGAATCATCCTCATCTAGACCAAAACCTGGAGAGAACAGCATTAACAGGTGGTACCAAACTGAAGACAGAAATGGATGGATTTGAATCCCTCAGACCCCCCTCCCCCAACTCACTGATAAATTTTGCCCTGCTCCTTTTACTAATTTAGACATGAAGAGACCCTACACCTAATAAGGTTGAGTATTTTGAATCCTACTTATTTTGTTTATTTTATATAAAACGTATGTATGAGAAAAATATCTAGGACAACTGTAAAAGTTGAAGGAAAAGTAATCTCTTGAGAAAGCAATGGGATTTCTCAGCAGTATTATGAGTTTTTACAATTCTTACAAAGCAAAGGGGTCAAAATTTCATGAATTTGTTTAAGTAAGGCAGGGATGCTATCCTATTATATCAAACGATATGTTATATTTAATTACAACTTTGCCTTCTTTTAGTACTTCCTGCCTCTGGCATATTATTCCATCTAGGAATATTCTGGAACATAGAAACTTATTTGGGGCTTGGACTCAGAGTGTATTTCTAGGGCAGTGAGGTTGCCTCACTCTTGCGGGTAGGGATTCCTAGAGGAACCATCTAGCTATGGTGTGTGCCTAGTCACTCCACTTTCATTTAGGCTTTTGCTAGAAGTAAAATTAATGGATTCTTTAGGCATTTTCCAAAAGATACCTGGTGCCTACATAGAGTCAGGTAGAATAGGACTCAGATATGACCATTAGTGACATATAATAATTTTCCTAAAGCTCATGAAATGAAACCACCTGGTTTCTGTCCATTTATCTTAGATAAATGAAAAATTAATTACCCTGCACTAAGTGAAGTGATAAGAAATGAATGCTCTATTTCATAATCATGTTGACAGTCTCTTGATAACTGAGAGACTCTAGAAAAAAATGGAGTTTCCTATACATTAGAACTTTCAGCCTAGTGTATCATGAATGTGCTGACTGGTTAGCTAGTGAAATTGCATCTTTGTTTCAAGATTTTCTTACAACTTTCTACTACTTATAACTTTCTACTCTTACAAAGTTACATTAATTCCAGCTTTAATTATATACATTCCCCCATATATAGTTTATGGGGGATTGTCAACAAAGAGTTGTATTTGGAAGTCAGAGGCTAATTTTCCTAAATAATTTTCTTATACCTAAAGGTGATTTTAGGGAGGCATCAGGAACCTTGCTAACTCAAGTGTGGTCTGTGGACCAACAACATTGACATCACCTGGGAGCTTGTTAGAAATGCAAAGCCTCAGGCTCCATCCCAGACCTAGTGAATCAGAAACTCTGGAAATATGGTGCAGCAGCCTTTGCTTTAACGAGGCCTCCAGGTGATTCTGATGCACGCTAAAGTGTGAGAATCTCTGCTTTGGGGCTCAGGTATCTTTTTTGGCTCTCTTCCCCTGCAAACACAGGCATTCTTGCCAGGAGTATTGCTGCTGTGACTTGGGACCTTCAAACTTGAATCTTAAGTTGGGAAGTATATATGATCAATATTCTTTTTCCTTACATTTATGTGTGTCCATTACAATTCCCCAGTGTTGGGAGGGTTTGGAATGATAAAATACAGAGTTTTGCATTCAGTTGGGAATCCTGCAATGAGAAAAGAATATAAGAGAGAGCACTATGATGTGCTAGCTGATCAGTGATTTTTTTTTTCCCAGGAGTAATTCACAGTTTACTCTGAGCATCATTTTACTCCTCAGTGAGAAATTTTGACTCTGCCCATGATTGCTTTTAGCTGATTGTACCACACAGGTGTTTTTTGATCCTGAAAAAATGGAGAAAATTCCAATAACTGTTATAATGAGAACAACAAAAATCTTCCATTTGGAGAAATAGAACAGTATTTCAGGTGTTCAGGTAGAGGGAAATCAGGGAAGAAGAAAAGATGGTAAAGTAAGCAATTTGGTGAAAGTTTTTTCTTTTATGGCAAAAATGACAGTAGTCCACACACTCTTGGATCATTCATACTCAAATTATAAAACAAAAAACCCTGTTTTATAATTTGGGTATTGTTTTGTCCTATTCATTACCTCCAGAGTGGCCATTTCCTTATGCATCAATTAGATTACAAAGGAATTTATCATTATAGTCCAAAGCAGGATTCTTTCCAATTCCTAAAATCTACTTTTCCTTTTTAAAAAGAGTTGTCTTCTTTGAAAAAGATTCCTCACTTCCCTGAATTCCCACCAGTAAGCCAGATGAATTTTTGGAATAAATGCTTGCTCTCCTCTTTTAGTCTCCCTCCCCTCAAAACTAGCTATTTAGTGCTGCCTCTTAAATGAATTTTGACATATTATATAGTATTGTTTCCATTGCAAACAGTTTCAAAATACAGGATCTTATTACTTATAATAATCTAGATTTCCCACTATGTTTTTTTTTTCCCTTCAGAGATAGTTCCATGCCTACTCCGTCTAAGAAAAAGCAAGTTTTAGACAACACTTATAATTTAAGGGAACAAACAAGTACTTAAACAAATTTCCAAATAGGTTCAACCACTCTTTCAAGTTATCACTTTCTTGACACATTCTTAGTGAGATAAGACAGAAGTATTTCATCTAACTTAGAGTTGCTGCAGGTGGCTATTGCCAGAACAGACATTTCTGAGTGGTCTTTTCTGTGGCCTTGACAGCTCAATGAAATAACAGAGGCTTGACAGACTTCAGCTGATATTAGAAAACAATATAACCAATATATCCTATGGATGGAACACATTAAATTCCCATCATGCTATCTTTGGCAGCTGTTCATGGGCTTGTTAAAAATTCCTTGGCATTTCTTTTAAACAATAACTGATAACTCTTCTCTCTAGACCAACATTAATTTTCCTTTTCTTACTTGTTTTAATGGCCAAACTTACAGCACAGTGATTTTTAATTTCCCTACTTGGTCAGTATATTCCTCAGAGATGTTTTTCAATTTATGAAGTAAGAAAAGTGATTTTTACAAAACATACATGTGGTACTTAAACATTAATAAATAGAAAAAAATTTACATCTTAATGTTAATCAATGAGTAGACAGACCCAGGAAACTTTAGTACTATTAGATTATGTTTTTCAAACTAGTCTAGATCAAGCCAAGCTAGAATATTCTGTTTTATAAGTAGAGAAATCCCACAGTTGAATCTACCATGTTAACTCACTTACGTAGGTTGAATAAGCTTCTCCAGTTAAATTGACTCCCTTGCTCCCATGGTCTTCTCATTTTCAGTCTGTCTTTCATGTTGCCACATGGTTATCAGCCAAACATACTGCTTCATTTCTCTGTTTTGAAAGTGTTTCTGGTTCCCCATTGCTAGCAGGATAAAGTCACTATAATCTTGTTATCATAGAATGTGAACTTCTTCACAAGTTAGTCCTAATGTTCCAACATCATTTTCTGCTTCTTCTACTCATTTCTTCTGTGTTCTAGACACATGGGAGTTCTTGCTTGCCTCTGAACATACCATATCCTGGAACATTCATGAGTTTGTTTCATGATTTATGACCTTCCAGTAAACTCTCTTCCTTAGGGCCTGCAATGCCTTGTGATTAACACAGGGTGACCCTAGTTCTCAAGTAAACCAGGGTCTCTGGTCTTCAAGGCCCTTCCAGAAACAGGGTGAGAGAATGTATAGTGTGTACAAATCTCCTGAATAAAGTATTTTTATTTAGAAATCATGTTTTCCGTGCTTTGTATAAATGAATAGGCAACAACTTCCCCCTCAGAACAGAATATGAGGTAAGGAAGTTGTGATTGGAAAGCCCCTGGGCCGATAAGTTTCACTCTGCTAAGAGCAATAAAAGTGGTCATAGCATCTCTGTCTGTCCCTCTTCATCTCAGAAGAGTGACTCATGGTCTCAGTGGCTCAGCTGTGGGTAGCAGATGACCTCTCTGCTCATTACAGAGTGAGTGAAACCAACTCCGGGGCTTTACCCCACTTGCGCACTTTAAGAGTCCCACCTTCAGATGGAGGGCAGAGGCAGAGCAGATAATATATGGATATTGCTTGCTGCCATATTTGATAGAAAGTTCAGGAAGTCTAAGTCCTTAGTAGCTAGACTCTGCTTCTGCAGTTTTCTTCTCATCAAAAAGCATCATAGAACAACACTGGCCAAAGAGAAGAAGCAATCCAATTTTGCAGAACAAAGCATACATTCCATCTATTCCCTTCATATGGAATTAATAATTCCCTATTTTCTGCCTGATCATCCACTGTCTTTGAAGTTTCCTGAGTCTCTACACCTCATCCCCCGCTACCAGGGAGAACACCTCTCTACTAAACTATGCTCCAGCAGCTCTTTTGTGTATACTTCTATTTCAGACGTTTCATATTATATTTGCCATTGTTACTCATTCACACATGTCCTTCACTAACCTGTGTTTCATCTACCTTGGTATCTCTGGCACCTAGTATGGTGCTTGGCCTATGGTAAGTAAGTAATAAATGTTAAGTGAATGAAGGATATGGCACAAATGAACAAAGATAAGTTGTCATCTTTGAATTCTGCTGTGTTGTTAAATTTCCCCTATTGCATTTCACAAATAAAACAAAGTAACTTCTATTTCATGTACTTTATTTCAATTTCATACTTATTGAGTGCCTTAGAAGTTACTATGCTAAGTGCTTTAAGAAACACACAGATATCTAAGTCCCCAATTAATTCTGGAAGCATTTCTAATACATATTTTTTAAAAGTAATAGTAGGGACTAAATAAATTTGAGTTGAATGTAATGTTTCTTGAATATTTTCACAAGGACTGGGCAAGTTGGCAAACCATTTATTTATTGAACAAACATTTATTGGGCAGCAACTATGGGCTGAGCTTGGTACTGGTTAACGAAGATCAACAACACCATCAAACACAGTACCTGTTCATGGAACTTATAATTTAGTGTGTGAGAGCAATTAAATAAATACAGAAATAATTGTTTAGAGAGTTGTGTTAAGTGGTAGGAAGAAAATTGTCAAATATAATCATTATATTTTTTTCAGTTTTGGAAAGAAGCAGTATTTAGAAATTGGTTGCCTCAAAATATAAAGAAAGGTATTTGGAAATTTATTCTGGGAACCTTGAAATCTTAGCAAATGCTGTATAATCAGAACCTTTCAGTTATCTTTAAAGATATTAATAAATAAAGCATTATTATAGGAACAATTTTAATAATGGGAATGAATTAACTTACTTTCTATTGAAATTTTTATTCATGATATTTGTAGAAGCAAAAATAATATGTATGTATGTAGAAACTCATATTTATATGAACATCAAGAGAATAGCCATACATTCCCAGCAGATTAGCTGTTTCCCCCATCATATCTGACTTTCATTTCATCTTTAATAGTTGTTTTCTTATAATGACAAGAGCACTGAATTGGAAGCTTGTAGAAGAATTTTATTATCTTTTTTTTTTTTTTTTTTGCGGTATGCGGGCCTCTCACTGTTGTGGCCTCCCCCGTTGCGGAGCACAGGCTCCGGACGCGCAGGCCCAGCGGCCATGGCTCACGGGCCCAGCCGCTCCGCGGCATATGGGATCCTCCCAGACCGGGGCACGAACCCGTATCCCCTGCATCGGCAGGCGGACTCTCAACCACTTGCGCCACCAGGGAGGCCCTATTATCTTTTAAAATGTGTTGTTGAAAGGAATTGGGACTGAATGCTTGTTGATAAATGTTAACAGTAATACGAAGTGTCTAGAAGAAGGCATCCATTTGTTTATTCATGTAAACATTCTCATCAGTCATGCCCAAGAGAAAATGGGTGAAGATGGGAGAAAGTAATAGAGTACTCATTAGAGCCATTTGCCCTAAATTTCATAGACCTGCTAATATTTTGGGTACTTACTAATTTTCCTAACTGAAACAGCATTAATGCTGTCTTATAAAAAGATCCAGAAAGATCTATGTCTGAAATTTAGAAAATATTTCAAAAGGAAGATGGTATGTGCATTCTCTGTTAGTTATTATTTTTAGGCACTTCCATTTATGATTACAGTAGTAGTTTGTATGAGCTGAGTGTCGCCAACCTTCATTCATTCATCAAACATTGATTGATCAACCATTATGTGCCAAGTTCTGTTCTTGGCACTGTAGGTATGTATCTATTCTGTGAATCTGAGAAAATAATATACACTATCATCAATCATCATAGTAATGTTAATTTTGTCTAATGTACTGCCATTGTGTTGGCTTTTTTCTTTATATGGTGTGTTTGGTTGGGAGAAGTTTGTGATAAGACAATAAAGTGGATATTCAGGTTCTTATTCTGAATTTGGTTTAAAACTAAAGAAGCCTTTAAAATGTGTATTATTTCTGAATTAGATAAATCTCTGTCTTGGGAATACAATCCAAACTGGCTTTTGCTTTCCTCTGGGTTAGCTCTGTTCTTAGGCTGACTTTCTTCATAGTAGCAAAGAGGGTTCTCAGCAACTCCAGGCTTACTTTATTGTTGTTTTTTATTCAGCTGATGATTAACCTCTTTCCCCATGTCAGTTCTCCCAAACACTCCGATTGGCTCTGCCTGGGCCATGTAAAACCTTGGACCAAGATGTTCTAATTGGTCAACCTAGATCTTGTGCCCATTCCTGAGAAGAGAAAGATAAGCTGAAAATATTAACAGCCTTTATAGAATCACATGAAGTGAGGGAAGGTCATTGTGCTAGTGGGAAAAAAAGGTGCTGTTTCTTGGAGAAGGACTAAAAGATGCTGGCAGATAAAAATAACAGATGTCTACCACAAATAAATGTAAAACTTAATTGTTTTTGTGACATCTGAAAAAACTTCCTAAATATATTAAAAGTAATCTAGAATGTTATATCACTTTGCAAAATAAATTTGACCAAATCAGGAAGTTCTAAAGTATGTTAGAAATCACCTCTATTCAAAAGATCAAATACCTTTTCTTCTTTGTTGAATGACTAGGCATTTTAGAAAGAGCACTCCTCTATTTCTCTTTGATAGATGCATTTTTGGGTAACTTTAAACTTTGATATAATTTCAAAATTACAAAAATGTTGTAGGAATAGTACAAGGAACATTTATACTATTACTTATATATATTTTACCCAGATTTATTAATTATTTACATTGTGTATCATTTACTTTATTATTCTCTTTCTTTTTCTGAACTTTTGGAGAGTCAGTTGGAGACACTTTGATCCTTCACCCTTAAAAACTTCATTGTATATCTTATAAGAACAAGGGCATTGTCCCAAATAACCTCAATATAGTTATCAAAATCAGGAAATTTAACACCGATAAAATACTCTTACCTAATTTAGAGTCCATACATATTCAAATTTTGTCATTTGTCCTCAAATTGTGACTATTTTTCACAGTCCAGGACCAATCCAGGGTTGTGCATTACATTGACTTTTCTTGTTTCTCCTTTAATCTGGAAGAGTCTCTCAAGCTTTCTTTGTGTTTCTTGACCTTGTTTTATTTATTTATTTATTTATTTATTTATTTATTTATTTATTTATTTATTTTTTAAGAGTATAGGCCAATTATTTGAAAGAATATCCTTCAGTTTGGGTTTGGCTCATGTTTTCATGATTAGATTTAGACTATACATTTTTGACAGAAATAGCACAAAAATGATGTTGTGTCCTTTTCAGTGTGCACATGATGTTGTTTATTCCAATATTAGTGATATTACACACATACACTTACATCTGTGTTTCTTTATTTACATAAAAATCTATGAGTTTATTCTGATGTTACCAATACCAGTACATTAATTTGTTCAGCATACACCTTTCCTTTTTTCTTGAGTTTATATGACATGCAGAGTACCTTATTAGTTACTCTGGAAATTTACAAAGAATATAAGGAAATATCTGTATCAGAAAAGTCTTAGTAATATGACTGACTTCTTTCATTTGGTGATGAAAAACATAATTTATGAAGAGTTGTAAGTAGTTTAAGAAGAAATCAATATTCAGTTTATTAAAGAAACCTAGAGAAGGATTTTTATATAAGCTGAGTACTTAATGTACCTAAAAACACAAAGCCCATGAGGTATAAAGAGGTGTACATGGTCCTCATGTGATTTGGGAAAGGTGCGCTTGTGGTTAGTCTTCTGAAACTGATATATTATTGTACTAGAGGCACGTTTATTCTTCAAGTGCAACTATGAGGATGTTAGAGCAGATGAGGTTAGTCTACAAAAAAACCCACTGAAATACTAGGTTGTAGAAAGAATTTAACTTCATGAGATATCCATGAAATTATAATTATAGGGAAAAATCTCCAAGGCTGAATTTGTACTGGAATGTTTTCCAGTTTATACTGACATTCCTTGCTGTTAAATGTAACTATCTGCAACCTGCAAAGTAGCAGTGATGTTCAAATTTTTTAGTTATTTTACTTTAGTATTAATGAAAGACCTTGTCTTTTGTGTCAATCCATATAATAATAATCTATCCTCCATGGATTTTATTGATGACTTTTGATTCAGATGGTTAAGAGGAATTCACCTTCTTCCTTTTCTACTCCCTAGACTTTCTTTAGTGAACAGGAGCTGTCAGGCAATGTTCTAAAATTATAAGATAAAGGTAATGTTATTTCATTATGAAGCAGAGACATTTACATGTATACTGTATCTGTGGCATACTTCATTATTTTATAGTAAATGAATTGAAATTACTTTTCTTAAAAACAATAGCAAAAACTTTTAACTATTGATAGAAGATAATCCTTACTTCAGCTTAGACTCATTAGCCCCTGAATAATAGGCATTATACTATATTAGTGATAAGAAGGGGAGAGTCAACAATTTTATTAATTCATTTAATGTCTTATAACAAAACTCTGTGCTCTGAGAAAATAAAGATAATAATAGCTAACTCATGAAGTACTATTGCATACCGGAAAACATTCTTAGTGTTATACATATTAGCACATTTAATCCTCCTAAAACTCCTATATGAGGTAGATACTAATATTACAATTTTCAGATGTAGCACAGAGAGGTTTCATTACTTTACAAAGTCACAGAGCTAGAAAAGGCAGAGCTGGGACTTGAACCCAGGGCATCTGCCTTGTGAGTCCATTGTATTAACAAATTACCTCTATTCAGTTACTAATTAGATGAATTTATTCCTGCAAAGTTTTTGTATTACGTTATAATTTAAAATAATGTATAATTTAGATGTTTTAAAGATACTATTTTAATAATAATAATTTAAAAATTTATAACATTGTGCATAATCTTTACAACAACCATTTGTTAATTCTTCTTAAATTTGTTTTAGGGGATTGAATGTACAAACTACACAAATAGATTTAAATGCTCTTTCACTAATAAGAATAAAATGCTGCTAGTTTGTTAGTTGATATTGGCTTTTAATGTATCCTGTTTAACCCTGAAGGAACACTAGTACATTAGATATGTGCCTAATTAAAGGAAGGGAATTTTATGAATATAGCTACTGTACTGTTATTTTTGTAAAAGAATGAAATTTGAATTATAACTCTGGAGTATCTCGGTTGGCACATATGTTCCCTGGCAAATGAAAGATTAAACTTACATTGGTTTCTAAATTTCTGAAGACCATTGTTTTGCTGATATTCATTTACATTCTTCCCTGAATATGAAAAAGTGCTTTAATTTATTTGCAACTGATGACAAAATTACTCTATAGGCATGTATAGAGGAATGAAAATAAATCTTCTTTTGGTTTGAAGGCAAGGTTGATGCATATTTTGGTACTATCCTATCTAATTAGATAACTCATTTAAGATTTATTCTGTTAAATGTCTTCATAGTTCCATTTTATGTGAACGGAGATGCAGTGTAGTGTAGTAGAACAAGTATTAGATTAGTCCTAGTTCCCAGCTATTAGACATGGAATTTTAAATAAAGTCATTTAACATCTGAGTCTCAGCTTCCTCATTTGTAAAATGGGACTATTAATGTCCTCCCCCCAACCTCACCTAGTTGTGAGGACTGACTGAAACATTGTATGGAAAATTATTTTTAAGCATTTTCTGACATGTTAAATGTACAGTCATTGTCTTTATTAATGAAGGTAGAGAGCCATAAAATTTAGTTTAGCTTTATTAGACATTACAGTTGACCCTTCAAGAAGTGGGAGTGATGGAATGGGGGGTCAGAGGGAAGAGGGGGATTGGGGCCCCTACCCTTCGTGCAGACATAGAGCTTTTCAGTGGGTGGTAGATATCGATGGTTCTACATCAGTGGATTCAATCAACCTCAATGGTCTAGTAATGTAGTACACATTTATTGAAAAAAAATCCATGTATAAGTGGATCCTAGAAGTTTGAACCTGTATTGTTCAAGGGCCAACTATATTTTTAAAATAATTGAACTATATATATAAATAACTTTATTGTAGTATAATTTATATACCATAAATTCACCCATTTAATGCATACAATTATATTATTTTAGTAAATTTACAGAGTTGTGCAACTATTACCACAACCCAATTTGTGGAACATTTTCATCACTCCCAAAAGATCTTCTATGCCCATTATTATTCCCTGTACCCACCTCTAGCCCCATGCAGCTACCAGTCTACCTTCTGTTTTATGGATTTGCCTTTTCTGGACATTTCAAATAAATGGAATCATATAATATGTGGTCTTCCCGTCTGGCTTCTTTCACTGAACAAACTGCATTTGAGGTCCTTCCATTTTGTAGCATGTATCAATACTTTATTCTTTTTTATTGCAGAGTAATATTTGTTGTATGAATATATCACATTATATATTCTTTATCCATTCTTTATCCAGTTGATGGACATTTGGGTTGTTTCTACCTTTTGAACATTGTGAATATGTTTTTATGATCATTGTGTACAAGTTTTTGTGTGGACGTACAATTTCATACTGAACTATACTTATGCTGATATTTGGATGGAAATTTGGTTTTATTCACTATATGTGAGACTTCAAGTGGAGAGATTAAATATAAAAAATTTAACATATTTTCCTCATAGTTATACAGTAAATGGGCTGTCCTCATTAAGGTATTTTTTCTCTTATATACAGATGAAACATCATCTTTATAATATATAACCTTATCGTTTCTGTTAGAGTTATTTCCTTTCTCTTGTTTTATTGCATTAAAAAACACTGACTTTCTAAAGGGATCTTGTAGGGTGGGTCCACTCTGAAAACTCAGACCCTGATTTAATACCTTCCCTTTCCTCAGGCTTTTGCTTCATTTAGATTTTCATTAGGTATTTTGGTTTTAGTATTGATAATCCCTGGCTTTTGTACTATCCCTGGCATGCTTATGATATCACTGTCTTAACATGTGATGACTACTAGTAATTGGTATTTTTGTTTTATTTTTTTATATTTTTAATTTTTGTTTTGGCCTGGGAATAGTCTATGTGAAAATTTTATATCTGAAATAAACGTAACACTTAGTAGTCCAGAGTCGTGTTATTGGATAAGCTCTCACAGTTTAAGATGTTAATAAAGACTTTTAGTTGACAGTTTCTTAATTTAGTTGTAAGCGTCTCTGTAATTTAATTATGAAGTTCTTTTCCAAGTTGTTGAAATTTAGCCTGTGTGGTTTATTATGAAGGAAAAGCCCAATAAAATTATATCCTAATAATATCCTATAGGGTATTATATTCCATATTGTTAACACCACTTTGGTAAATAATAGGGTGGTATAACTGCCTATAGCAATTGCACACATACACTGAAATCCACTTGTTTGTGTGTTTAACTTTGGGGTTATTTGAAAAAATTGAGTGGTATATTATTTATTAGCCCTTAAAGGTTTTTTCTCTTGCAAATAATCCTTTGTTTGGTAACCAAATAAAATGGTATGATCTCAATATCATCTTTCCCCTAAAGGGTTCATTCCATAGATTTTAGGATATGCTGTTTATAGGGTGACAGGATTTGATATATGGAACCACTTTTCTGGAATTTTTCATTTTGTTATTCTCATAATCAACACAAGATGTCACAATAAATATATCTATAAGCTTATTTCTGATTTCTTAGTTATTATTTCTTTCTGATTTCACAAATTGTGAAATTTATTAAGTTCATACCTTCTTATGGTACAGAACATTTGTGAGTGATAAAATAGATTGTTAGATATGGGTACAAATAGTTAAAAATGATAAGCACTCACAACAGAATTAAAATTCTTATTGACGTCTCGAAAGTTTTGGTGTATGTATTTAAGAGTTTATTTGATTTAGAGGATTTTAATCAGGATATAAATTCAACTTTTTCTGACTTTGTAGTACATGCAATGAACACTTGATCAAAGGCACTAAAGTAAGTTTTAATATGAGATTCAGATGTCTGAAACAATCTCTGTTACCATGATGCTTATAGTTATTTGGGAGGTATGACAATTATCAGAAACATTAGACAAACGTTGGTAGGGGCCCTAGTGGAGGAAGAGATCTTCTATAGTTGACAAGGTCAGGGAAGCCACCACAGCATGTTAGTTGGTCCTTGAAGATCAGGTATAATTTTAACAAGGAGTGATGGAAGGTATTCCAGTTGGATGAAACCTTAGAGAAGTTGTAAAAGTGGAAAAGGATAAAATATTCAGTATATTTGGATCAAAGGATAGGAAATGGTGTTGAAATGTTAGGAAGAGTCAGAGCGTGGAAGACCTTCAATGCCTTAGCCAAGAACTGCAAATTTTATTTAATTATGAATAAAACGATTTAAGATTTTAATCAGAGTCTAGGCAGTTGAATGTAGCAAATGTTTAAAGAAAAATATTGATAAAATTCTATGAAAGTAATAATAATGCTTTAAAATTTGACCATAAGTGGTATTTGTTACTCTTTAATAATTCAGTTACATTGCTTTCTCATGCTTATAATAAAACACAATAAAATTATATAGCTGGGAGGATAATTTTATCAAGATGATGAAGATTATAACACTATATTAATGACAGTATCTGTAAAATTTTAAGTCAATGTTGGAAGTATCTCATTTAACATTTTATTTTTGATGTTCTCTTGAATAGTCTCATATCAAATAAATTACACATTTAAACATATAACCCTATTTCTCTAGATTCAAACTGAGCTTGAATTTTGTGTCTTCTTAGATACAATATTTTATTTCATTTCTGAATAACTGATGTTTACAATTTAATGTTGGTATTTATCTTTAGATAATTTTCTGATTTTTTAAGTCACAGTAATACTCTAAAAAATTCACTTACTTGGGACTTCCCTGGTGACGCGGTGGTTAAGAATATGCCTGCCAATGCAGGGGACACAGGTTCGAGCCCTGGTCCGGGAAGATCCCACATGCCACGGAGCAACTAAGTCCGTGCGCCACAACTACTGAGCCTGTGCTCTAGAGCCCATGAGCCACAACTCCTGAACCTGTGTGCCACAACTACAGAAGCTCACGCGCCTGGAGCCCATGCTCCGCAACGAAGAGTAGCCCCTGCTCGACAAAACTAGAGAAAGCCTGCATGCAGCAATGAAGACCCAATGCAGCCAAAAATAAGTAAATAAACTAATTTAAAAAAATTCGCTTCCTTCCCTCCCTTTCTCTCTCTCTCTTTCTCTCTCTGCATATATATATGCAGTTTGAGATATTGGAAAGTTCACTGAAATGGAAACTAAGACTTGTGGCCCTGCCATTAGACTAGATGTAGCCTGAAAGCCTCTCTTTCCTTATTTGTAAAATGGAGAAATAATTTGATACATATAGATTGTTGGGGGATTAAGTTAGTTAATGGATTTAATGTAAATGTTAAAAAATCTTAGCAATTATTGCTAATGTAACATTTAGAATCTATGTTGTAATCTGAAAATATTTCCTGTTATTCAGATTCCCAAACTTGTTCCATCATGGTTCTGTCTAGTTCTATTTGCACTCTTCCAATACAGATATCACTGTGATATGTTAATCTAACTTTAAGGGGAAGTACTGGATCTAAATTTTCTACCACTTTCCTGCCTGCTGCTATCAACACCATAGTGTTGATATTTTGTATTAACACTGTGAAAGGATTTATGAGAATAGTTAGTTCTATGTTGCTTATATTAGAGCTGGTTATCTCAATTCTTACTTAGTGGGAGGTACATCCCCTGCCATCATCTGGCTCCCAGTCCACAGCTTTAAATTATGTGAAGGAGAAAATGATTATAAATGGCTCCTTCCTGTGGTGTCCCTTATACTTCCTCTCCTAACAAACAGTCTTTTAGATTTTTTCACCAGTTTCTCCTTGTGTTGCAGTCTAGGAGAGATGTCCCATCTGGTGATCAGCTTGCAAAGAGATTCCTTTAAGAATCATTGGCCTATGGTTAAGAGTTAGATTTATTTTTAGAGAAGAAACTTTAATTGGTTATATTTTTACTGAATAAATTTTTTAGATGTGAAGAGAAACTGCTATGATTTTGTTTCATTTTAAGGGAAAGATACTAATAAAATATATATTTGGGAAAATATTGCACCTAAGTATCATTTAAGATAAATATGGGGGTATCTATATGAGTAAAAATCAGAATTAAAATATAATGCTTCCAACTTTCCTTTTTATTGGTGGTGAATAACTGACATAGTGTATCATGTTTTGGACATGTTAGGCACATAAGCCAAATTTTATAGAATTTTTGATTTATATTCTTATGAGAGCTTTTCAGTTTATCAGTTCTTTGCCTTTATGTGCCTGCTGAGCATGAAAGGCACTTTTGGCTATGCAGTAATAAAAAAAATGCCAAAGAAACATTGGCCCAGGGGATAGGCTTTCTCTAGAAATAACTTTAATAACTGTAGTTACTGTAAACAATTTTTTATGGATACTTGATGCTTCCTCCCTATATTTTTATTTGAGTCAGTAATCAAAATCCTGTTTGACCAGTATCCTAGAGTGAGAATCATCATTCTAATGCAGATATTATAATGTGACAGCTGGCTGAGTCATAGTGGTTCAAAATGACCTTAGCCAGTATTGTGCAGGAATATTGTAAGGTTTTGGAGAATTACTCTTTCCTTGCCAAAAGGTAACTCTGTGTAGGTACTGTGTAGGGCTAAGATTCCTAAGGCATACTTCAAAGCATTCATGCCTCTCACATATATCCATGCTATTTTTCATTTTATGAAAGATTGTCTGTATTTTACAACACTGGTGTGAGCTGCTGTTTTATGGTAATGCCCAACTCCCATGCTGATTTAGTTAATAGACTTCCTGTTGCAGGTCAGAACTTTAGATGACTTAAAGGAGCATAGTTAGGCAAGGGAGAGGATTGGAATGAGGTCTGAGCAAGTGCTTAACTTTTATGAGAATTTTATATTTTTTTAACAGACTTGAATGAATAAAAAGAAATTTATGGTTTGCTTTGAGATTAACATTATGTGGAGCTCATGTTAATGCTGTGACTGGATTTCTTAAGTTATTTACTATCAGTCAGGTGATTTGTAAGTAGCAGACATTATTTCCTACCTTTATCATCCTCAGTGTTTTAGTCATAAGTAAGTGAAAACTCTCATACTCCATTTACACACTCCAGTGTCACATTTCTCAAGACATATATTAAGACCACTGGGATTAAATTATGTCTTTTTTTTCTCTTTTTCCTACAGTATTTTGAGAAGGATTCTCTCCCTTTTGCTCACTTTCCTCAGGGATATTTTGTCACAGTCTGTTTTTGCTGGTGTTTAATGAAGTCCTTTGACACAGTTCAAACAAGTATTGAAGTTAAATCTTAAGGTAAAAGAATATGAGGAAGGGCCATTTTGCCATCTGAAGAGAGGGGAGGAAGGATGGCATGTTGAAATGGCAGAAAGAGATGGACATGTAAGGGAATGTGGAACCTGAGACCTGTGTGTGATGTAAGGGCCGTATAAGGAAATATTTCTGCTCAGAAGAATTTCCAAGAGTTGAGAACAGGGCTGAACATAAATAAAATGATTCAATGTCTGGATATAAAAAGTAAGAACTCATGCTTTAGTTCAGGGTCTCCAAATAAGTTGTATATTTTTAGAAGCATCTTCCCTACAGTGCATGACAATTTAGATATCCATGATCAGGGTTAACATTGTAGCCAATTGATAAGTAATTTTTTTAACTTTGGAAGTTAGTATAACATTACCATGTACGTATATTGTATATTATAGTTTCTGAGTGCCTTTTTCTGCATTTCATCTTTAAATCTTCAAAACAGTGTGGAAACATAGCAGGTTAGATTATATTATTTCCATTTTGTATATGATTTAGATATCCCCTTACTACCCTGGGTGCATCTAGGAAGCCACATGGGTATTAAAGCTCTGCTGCAAGGACTTGTAGACTCCACTTGCATAGCTGTGAGACTTCTGCAGTCCTCCAGTACTCCTCAAGTTATCTTTGAGGTCCTGCAGGGTGTGTCCCCACCAGTCATTATGCTATCACACCTACTGCCAGACCTTCTGTGGGCATGTGGTTCTTGGGCAAAGCTGTCTTGCCCTGGTGGTGCTGCTGCCTGGAGCTCAGGGTTTAGAAGAGTGGAGTGGGGAAGAGGGGAGAATGGATGAGGAGTTGGAGCGGTGTCCAGTAAGTTATTCCTTCTTCATTTAAACTAGTGTTTCTAACTACATACACACATGAATTTTTATAGTCAAAGGGTAATACTGCAAGCTTTAGCCTATGAAAGTTTGTGAAGAAGGCCAGAAAGCACTACTGTAACCAATATCTGATGACTGAAAGTTTCTCTGTAAAGGTCTCTATAAGGATTTGAGACACGTGAAAAATGATATTTGGTTCAAGTGGTCTTTTGGGTCCAAATTTCCCCATTATGTTTTTGTAGTTTTTGAAAGAAAACTTCTAAGGTTTAAAAAATTAAAAAGTCTTGTTCTTGCATAAGTGAATTCTGGACAGATGGAGAGAAGTCCCTTCTTGTCCACTGTGAGACAGTAGGCAGATGGTTGGAACCACAGGAGGCCTGGGATGCTGTTATTCTATACTGAGGTCATTAGAGTTACATAAAGTTAGCCATCTCATGCTCTGTGTAACATTTCACATTCGAAGAAACAAAGTGGTATCCAAGATAATTGAAAGTAAATTTAAATCTTTACTACTTTGTCTTATCAGACAGCCAAAGGCGAATAACTGCATACAACAAAGTAAAGCTTTCTTAAATATTTTTCTCATTCTCTCATTTTCAAGATCTCCCACATGTAGCAGCTATAGAATTTTTCTCTTTTCTTACAGTGATATAAGCTCCCAGAAAGCTCTTTCTCCAATCCAAGTCATACAATCACCCTATATTTCTTCCCTTTCCTTTCTGGCTCAGTTTTGTTAAATAGATGAAACCAGCCTCAGGGACCTATTTTATTTTTCTTCTCTCCCAGTACTTTGAGCCTGTGCAATGGGTGGGGGCCTGAGAATTTGTTACACAAACAGTAATCTGTTCTCTTAGAGGATCTAGAAGGTTATAAATATATAACTCAATATTTTTCTTTTATTCCAAGAGCAATAAAAACCAGATCTTTGAAAATATTGTTGCATATATTGTGTAAATGAAGAATGAAGATAGTTGTTTATTAGCTCATGTATGCTTTTTAAGATGTTTTGGAGAAATCACCAAAACACCTTTTTTTTTTTTTTCTATTTTTTTTATTAGTTTCTGCTTTATAACAAAGTGAATCAGTCATACATATACATCTGTTCCCACATCCCCTCCCTCATGCATCTCCCTCCCTCCCACCCTCCCCATCCCTCCCCTCCAGGCAGTCACAAAGCACCGAGCTGACAAAACATCTTAATACAAAGGATAACTGTATTTCTCTTAGGCAATGAAAAAAAATCCCTTGGAATTGTAAATTCTATAAGTGATGTTTTCTTATTTGAAGTTGTCTAATAAAAAGTAAAGAGCCAAATTTGCAGCCCACCCCAGTAATATATAGCTAACCTTTTCTTCACCTTAATTTTTCTTTTGACCAATTTTTAATTGTGCTAATTTGTATTTTATGTATCCCTATAAGCCACTCTATAGCCTTTCTGGTACAAGGTGATGTATAAATATATAAATAATGATGAGGAGAAAAACAGCAAAGTCTCTTACACAAGTGTAGAATTATCTTAATTCTGTAGAATTTAATGGTGCAAAGAGTAAGGAATCAGTTAGTGGTCCTTAATATTAGAGCATTAATCCTGACTTAGAAATAATCAGGAAAGCTGTTCTGGCATTAGGTGGAACATAAATTCCAGTAACCTGGAGGAAAAAGTTAAAAAAAGCTATAGATTATTTTTACCTCCATATTGCTTCTGTTTCTGATTTTAAGAACATCACTGTTCAATGTTAGAAGTGGTTTATTTTTGCTTTATTTGATATATTCAGTGCTTTGCATGCTGCCACCATTTAGTAGAACTCAGTACATATCTACTGGCTGACTATATATTTGAATTTATTGTTAACTAGTCATTGAATTTCAAGATGTACCTGCCATAGCTCTAGTTAGGGTAGTGAGTTTAAGTGGAGTGTAAACTTCTTAAAATTTAAGGACGATATTCTAGTTTTGATTCTGATTTTATACTAGCTTTTGAGTTGGTTTTTGGTGCCTAATACATGATCAGTTAGTACTTGTTATGAGACCTCTCATCATGTAGTGGTGAGAATATCAATTTGCAGTTAAGTAAACGAGTTCAAATCCCAACTCTCTTCCTTATCAGTATGAACTAATCTCTCTTAGCTTTAGTTTCCTCAGCCATAAAATGGGTGTAGTAATCATTTCTTTCCAGGACTGTTGTGAGCATAATGCATGTAAAGCTAGGGTATGTACTGAACAAATTGGCTGTCTCTATCTTCCTGTTGAATAAATAGGTGAAGAAATGAATTAGAACATTATACTTCCTGTTTAGAAACATATTTTAAACTAATTATCCAGTATATTAAAAATTAAGGACAGTTAATTTTTAATAAGATAAATTAAATTTATTAAGAAATATAATGTTAAGACTAAGTAAGGAATACAATTTCAAGACTTATGTGAAAAGTTCATGCTTTGCCATTACACTACAGTGTCTTCTTATGGAGGCATATACATGTAAATGTATAATAGAGTGAAAAACAAATGGGTCCACGTTTAGCAGGTGATAAGAACTATGTTACCAGGGAGTTCATGGCTACACCTTGGAGAGTAATAATAGTTCTTATAAGCCAAGGTTTTCTAAAGTAATTTCTATAACATACCTTCATTAGTTGATTTTTAGTTTACTCTTGTTTTAATTCTTATTATTTTATGTATGTATTTATCATACATTGCTTTAAATCTTTTAGAAAATAGGATAAATTGATAAAAATAGATAGGAAAATTGCTTTAAAGAATGCAATTTCATTAAAAATTTTAAGTGTACCATGTAAGTACTGTGACTAACAGGACTCAGTGCCTCGGGTTCTGTGTTGGCAGGGATCCTTTGATTATGGAAAGTATTGTACTCCTTTTAGTAGGTGTTGCAAGAATTAACTAGACAAAGCATTCTGGAAAACTGGAGAGAATTGGATGGCTGAAGAAAACCTCCATTCCTAACTATGTTTAGTTTAAACTAATTAAAAAGTTGGTATAAAAGAAACTAATATTGGTTTCTGATAAACTGTCAGTGGAGCAGCTTCTGTGTACAAAGGCTTTTTAATGACCTATTTGTCATTGGATGTGGTTTAAGTGAAGTAATGTAATAATTTTAAGTATTAAAGTAGTTACCAAAGAACTTCCAATGAATGTGTGAATGTGATGGATAAGCTCACAGCTGGATAGCAATATATTTCCAATTGATCCTACAAGAAAGGAAAAAAAAAGAAAGAAAACAAGGCAGTAGGGCAATGATTGATTAACAGGGCTTCACATGTCAAGAAGGGCTAGAGATTCTGTTTCTGAGTGAGTGTTTTCAACTCTAGAAAGCACCCAGTGCTTGCAGTTTTTCCTTTGAAAGTGGTTATATGGAAATAGGGTGAAACTGCAGAATTTCCATATGTTCTGTATGCAATTTCCATATGTTCTGCATGCAATTTCTATAGGCAGAGAGTGCATGGATAACAGAAGTTAAAATGTATTATTTTTTGCTTTTTGTTTTTTTTTTTGTGGTACGTGGGCCTCTCACTGTTGTGGCCTCTCCTGTTGCGGAGCACAGGCTCCGGACGCAGAGGCTCAGTGGCCATGGCTCACGGGCCCATCCGCTCCGCGGCATGTGGGATCCTCCCGGACCGGGGCACGAACCCGTGTCCCCTGCATTGGCAGGCAGACTCTCAACCACTGCGCCACCAGGGAAGCCCAATGTATTATTTTTTATATGAAAGGTAGCAGAGAGGAGGGTGGTGGTATGCTGAGGGGGTGGTGTATTTAGCTTAAGCTTTTAGTTAGATCTTCTAATTAACCTCTTACAATTTTTAGAGCTACATAAAGTAGCTGTTGACCTTGCTTTACTGGAAAGAATTATAATACACAGAGGAAGGGAAACAAATCTCATGAGATTATTAAACTTTTTTTAACAGAAGGCTGTGAAACAAAGTGTCTAGTTCTTCATATGGAGCACAAAATAGAGTCCTTCAGATTAGAGTATAAGGGACAGTTAATACATAATGGAAAGGTCTTAAGAAGCAGAAGATTGAATTTCTAGACCACGTTCTGCCACTAAATTGCTTTGTGACCCTAGGCAAGTCTGGGTTTTAGTCTCCTTACAGATTGTCTAGCTTTGAAACCTAAAAATTTTGTGAAATTCTTTCATTTTATTATGCAGATGTTTCCCCTTGAATTTTCAGTGTTTTTGTGACCAGGAAATTGAAATATTTGTCTGTATACTTAAAATACTATGGAGGCTTCCAATTCATATCTGTGAAATATTCTGAAACAGAATGGGGGAATTGATTGCTTCATAAAATTGTGAGTTCTGGGAGGTTCTCAAGGAGAGGAGAGACACTCATCAGAACCATGGTACAGTAGTCTCCCTCTACCCATGGTTTTGCTTTTGGCCATTTCAGTTACCCATGATAAACTTTGGTCTGAAAATATTAAATGGAAAACTGCAGAAATAAACAATTCATCAGTTTTAAATTGCATGGTGATCTGAGTACTGTGATTAAATTGTGCTCCCTTCCACTCTGTCCCACTTGGGATGTGAATCATCCCTTTGTCCAGTGTATCCACGCTGTATTAAATACCCGCCCGCTAGTCACTTTGTGGCGATCTTGGTTATCAGATTGACTGTTGCAATATTGCAGAGCTTGTGTTCAAGTAACCTTTATTTTACTTAATAATGACCACAAAGCACAACAGTAGTGATGCTGGCAATTTATATATGCCAAAGAGAAGCCATAGCATACTTCCTTTAAGTGAAAGTTTTCAACTTAATAAAGAGAGGAAAAAAAATCTGAGGTTGCTAAGGTCTACCATAACTTTTATAACAGTATATTGTTCTAATTGTTTTATTTTATTATTAGTTACTGTCGTTAATCTCTTACTGTGCCTAATTTATAAATTAAACTTTATCATAGGTGTGTATGTATAGGAAAAAACAGTATATGTAGGTTTCAGTACTATCTGTGGTTTCAGGCATCTACTGGGGGTCTTGGAATGTATCCTCCATGGATAAGGGGGGATACTGGACTGGGGGCTTGAGGTCAGGTTAATGGATTTGTTATTTGGTACTCCAAAACACTGAGGTTTTAGGATTCTAATTCTTGATGATTCTTTTTAGTGACCCCTGCTAACCCACTTGAGCCTCTAAAAAGTTACAAATGAAAAATGAAAGGTGTACATGGAAGCAGCCCCTTAAGGATTTCCGTTCTCTAAGACTGCAAATGAGTAATTGGCTCTTGTGAGAGTAGTTGCTTTCCCACCCTCCTAGATCCTACCCATCCTCTAAGACCAGTTTCTGGCCTCCACTTTTTCATGAAGTCTTTCTTAGGTATTCCAAACTATCTTTTTTTTCCTGGCTGTCCTTAGCACTTACTAGCAAATGTTGAAGCATCTGTGTGAGAACATATATACCGCTCATTTAGATACTTGAGTATATTAAACTTTTCCTTAGTTATAAAAAATATTGGTCTTTTAGTATTTCATGAGCATGGCGGGGATCATAACATATATTCCTTCCCACCCACAGCATACAATATTTTAGGTACCAACTTAATGAATATCTGTTGAATTAACTTTTACATGAAGCCCTGCCTTTCAGAAGATTACGGTTAATCTCTAGGCATATTCTTTTTTTTTTTTGTGGTACGTGGGCTTCTCACTGCTGTGGCCTCTCCCGTTGCGGAGCACAGGCTCCGGATGCGCAGGCTCAGTGGCCATGGCCCACGGGCCCAGCCGCTCCACGGCACGTGGGATCCTCCCGGACCGGGGCACGAACCCGCGTCCCCTGCATCGGCAGGTGGACTCGCAACCACTGCACCACCAGGGAAGCCCTAGGCATATTCTTTTATTCATTGAATAGTAATATCTTTTTTTAAAATATAAATTTATTTATTTTATTTTTGTCTGTGTTGGGTCTTCGTTGCTGTGCACAGGCTTTCTCTAGCTGCGGTGAGCGGGGGCCACTCTTCGTTGTGGTGCGCGGGCTTCTCACTGCGGTGGCTTCTCTTGTTGTGGAGCACAGGCTGTAGGTGCACAGGCTTCAGTAATCGTGGCTCGCAGGTTCTAGAGTGCAGGCTCAGTAGTTGCGGCACATGGGCTTAGTTGCTCCGTGGCACGTGGGATCTTCCTGGACCAGGGCTCGAACCCATGTCCCCTGCATTGGCAGGAGGATTCTTAACCACTGCGCCACCAGGGAAGCCCAAATAGTAATATCTTGTGAAAAGTTTCTACTTGATTTTCTTTTTCATTCCTATTTCAGAGGTTACAGTAAGTTCTCTTTTTTTCTGATATTGTACCTTAGAGTTTCTTAGATTTGAGAACTTTATCTGATCCATTTTGAATAAAAATATAATCTTCCAGAAATTGGTTCCTAAGACCTCTCAGATTCCTACTATTTCATCTTTAGCACAATACAAAAAGAACATTGTCTTGTATGGAAATCGGGTTAATTTGATAATAGGCATATTGTCTCTCTTATTATATTGTTCTGTTTGCTCTGCAGATTAATTCTATGCTCCACTTAGGATTTTACCTCTGTTCTCTAAAGTCTTGGATTTCTTATTTTGATCAAGTGGTTTGTATTAAGTTTGGACCTGTCACATACTGACCCTGTTTAAAGAGAAAAAGTGACTGAGAGCCTTTAAAATCTGAATTTGTTCCTGCATTGCCTTTGGGAAAAGAAACATGTTGCTGTTCATCGTGTTCATGTGATGATTGCTAAAGATATATATTTTCAGTTCTTTTTTCCCGCCACTTTTCCCCACATGCTATATTCTTGTTTGTATTTACTCATATTAATAATATCTTTGTATGAAGCCTTACAATTTTTAAATACTTTCATGAGGATCATAACATATAATTATCAATGGCTGCCCTGTGCATTAGGCAAGCAGCTATATCACCTTCATTTTTCAGAGGTTGAAACTGAGGCTTAAGGGTTTTAAATGACTTACCCAAGCTTGAAACTGGAGACAAAATACAGGTATTCTGACTCCTAGTTTTATGTTCTCTTTGCTATACAGTGTGGCCTTTGAATGATTTAAAAAAAAAAAACAGAACAGAATTATGCTAAGAGTGAATTTTTATGTGTTTATGTATGTAGTGAGTGTTTCTTACAAAACATCAAATTTTATATTTGGAAGTCCTAGACATACGTTTTTAGCTCATTTTTAAATGGTTGGTGCATAGTTTGGTGCATAAATACAGCAAAGAAGTTCTGTATTTGTCATTGTGGGCAAATGACAATAGAATTTGATGAATGGCAACAGAAATGCATCAGGTGCCTGTTATCTGACATGAATCTCATAATTGCTCAGTTACCCATTCACAGTCCAAAATGACCCTCAAGAAATTGCCCTTTTATTCTACCTGTTATGATAGCAACTAAATAAATTTTAAAGAGCATAAAACATTCTATAAAATAATACCTTTCTGCAGAAAAAGAATAGACTGAACCAAAAATTTGAACCTTAGTTTTCAGCAAACCTTAAGAGTTTGAAAATAATTTATCTGAAAATTTCCAGAACTGTTACTTTAATCAGTTGTTAAATATCAGTGTAAAGAAAATTTTCTTTGGAAAGTATTAAGATGAGAAATTCAAGTTTATCATATGAAATTACTTTAACTATAGCATCTCCGTCTAGACATGCTGAACTGAGAAGACCTGGGAGGCTTCAACTAGTCCCAACTCTTAACCTATTGTGACAAACTTCCCTCTTGCTGGCTTCTCATTATCTCCTTCTTAATAGATACCTTCTTTCGTCTTTCTACTGGCTGCTATGCACACATTTTACTTTCTAGTTCATAAGTTTTTTTTCAGCAGCAATCTCAGAGGTTGAATCTTTTTATATCCATTTGAAAATCTGAACATGTTGCATCTGCTGGGGCTTATATAAAGTTCAGCAGGGTCCATGTTGTTTATGTACCAAACAGAAATCCAAATTAAAGTATTTTAGACTGGTTAGGATATGTTCTTCCCCAGAGGAAGAGGCCTCTTTTTATCTGCACATTGGATTGCAAACATGCCTCTTTCATTTTAAATGTAAGTCAGAGAGTCTTGAATTTATACCACTGGCTTTGTATAGATTCAAAAGGCATCATACCTATGGGCTCTAACATATATCTCTGAGCTTTGACATATATTGAATTTCCCTTATCAAGGCCGTAATATCTCTGAAGGACCCCAGCAGGCTAGTCAGGAATGGCTTTTCCTGCAAACAGCTGAGATTGTTGTCTGTAACTAAACTGCTTTCCCAAGTGTTTCCTGAAGAAGGTTTCCAAGATTTTTCACTATGTTAGTCTCTGATCAATAGCTTTTTAGTTTATCTCTCCACTCTATAGAAAAAGAGAGGTACTTGGCTTACCAGCTCCTTTTGTTTGCTTCCTAACTTAATATCTAATCATAGCATAATGTAAAGCAGAATGTGTGATCAGTGGGTCAATTAAAGAAGCAAGTGCCACTTTTAAAATTGTCTACTAAGTCCCTTAAAGGTAGATCTTCCCACTGAGATGTTAGGTTTTGCTTTCCTGATAAAAGGCACAGATGTGGCTACTGCTCACTGCTTTCTCCTCCATCTCTACATTCTTCCTTGAATGTGGTAGTGATGCCTGTAGCTATAGCAGCCATCTTGTGACCTTGAGGCTATTAGCCCTTGATGTTTAACTGTGGGCAGTCATTTTTATAAATTTGATTTCAGGAAAATAAACTACCATTTGTTTCAAGTTTTGTTAGCCAAAATCATTTCTAATTAACATGATTGTCATTGACCACTCTCAGTGAGAGAGGAGTATTTTTTTCATTAAGACAGGGTTTCTCAACCTCAGAGTTATTGACATTTAGTGTTGGATAATTTTTTATTTTGATGACTGTGCTATGCATTGTAGGATTTTAGCAACATCCCTGGTCTCTATTCATTAGATGACAATAGTAACCTTACCTACCCTTCAAGGTTCAACTGATGGATAATCAGCTTTTGTTTGTTTGCAAAAGTCTTTATCTCCTTTACTTCTGAAAGGCAACTTTGCCAGGTAAAATATTCATGGTTGGCAGCTTTTTTCTTTCAGCACTTTGAATATGTCATCCTACTTTTTCCTGGCCTGTAAGATTTCTGCTGAGAAAGCTGCTGATAGCCTTTTGGGGGTTCCTTATATGTAATTTTTTTTTCTCTTGCTGCTTTTAAAATTCTCCCTTTGTCTTTGATTTTAGACAGTTTTATTATGATGTGTCTTAGAGAAGATCATTTTAGGCCAAAATTTTGGGTTTACTTATTAGCTTCATGAACTTGGATATGCAAATCTCTTCTCAGATTTGGGAAGTTCTCAGCCATTATTTCTTTAAATAAGCTTTCTGCTCCTTTCTCCCTTTCTTCTCCTTCTGAGACTCCAATAGTATATAAATTGTTTCTTTTAATGATATCTCATAATTCGTGTAGGCTTTCTTAACTTTTGACAATTCTTTTTTTTTTTTGTTTTTGCTCCTCTGACTGGATGATTTCAAATTAACTGTATTCTAGGTCACTAATTCTTTCTTCTGCTTGATTGAATCTGCTGTTGAAGATCCCTATTAAATTATTTTTTATTTTTCAACTCTAGGATTTCTGTTTGTGTGTGTGTTTGTTTTAATGGTTTCTATTTGTTTGTTGAACTTTTCATTTTGTTCATGCATTGTTTTCCTAATTTCATACAGTTTTCTATCTTTGTTTTCTTGTAGTTCACTCAATTTCTTTAAGAGGAGTCTTCTGACTTTTTTGTCCGACAGTTCATAGATCTCTATTTCTTTACGGACAGTCATTGGAGTTTTATTAGGTTCTTTGGTGGTGTCATGTTTCTTGATTTTTTTCACGATCCTTGTGGCCTTGCATTATTGTCTGCGCATTTGAGGAAGTAGGCACCACTCCAAGTGTTTATAAACTGGTTTTGGCAGGCAGAGCCTTCACCAGTCAGCCCATCCAGACATTCTGCTTGAGCTGTATGGTTGTCTGTGGGTGAGCTTGCTGCTGGAGTCCTTGGGTGGAGGTCTTGTCTGGGTCAGCAGTTGGGTAGGCCTTGTGCTTGGGTACTTGGAGATCAGCCTATATTACCTGGATCTGCTGGGGTGGGCCTGGTGTTTGAGTCTGTAGTGATGGGCTTGGGACCTGGATCTTTGTGGGCAGATAGGAATCTTGCATTCACATGGGCTGACCAGACACTGGGGAACACTGGGGTGGGCCTGGCCAGTGGTTTCACTGGGCCAGTTTATCACTGATATGGGATGGCAGCCTGTTTTTTCAGGAGTCAGCCTGGAGATTGGGACCATGGGGTCTGGTCTGGCACTAGGCCAAGCCTGGGGCTTTGGGGCTCAGCTTATAATCCAGAACCTTGAGCTCAGCCTGGAGATTGAGTCTGTGTGGGCAGGTCTGATGCTGGGATGGTCCATGGGTGCTAGTCTTGAGGCTGGGGTCATGGGGACTGGCCTGGTATTGAGGTGGCCTAGATAATAGCCTGTGGGAACCAGTCTAGATTCTAGGTCTGTGAGTGTTGGCCTGGTGCTGATGTGGGTTGAAAGCTTGAGCTTGTGGTAGCCTGGGTTCTTGGAGCTGGAGCCTCAGGAACTACTTGGGGTTGTGGGAACTGGCTGGCACTGGGATATGCTGGAAGCCTGGTTTTGCAGGAGCCCGTTAGGAACCTGGTGTCATAGGAGCTGCTCAGGGCTGCGTGAACTACCTAGTGCTGTGGTGAGCTGAGATCTTGGTGCCATGGGAGCTGGCCGGCACCATGGTGGACTGGGAGCCTGGGTTCAGTGGAGTCCACTGGGAGCCTGGTGCTACAGGAACTGGGGCTATGGGAGCTGGCTGGTGCTAAGCTGTGATGGGAACCTGGGTTTGTGGGAGACTGCTAAGAGCCTTCTTGGGCCGCAGGACCCCCCTAGAGCTGTAGGAGTTGGCCCAGTGCTGGAATGTGCAGGTGCTAAGGTCCATGGTGGAGTTGGGCACTCACTTCACTCTCCTTCTCTCACAGGGAGGGTATCTCTTTCCAGGTTGGACCACCTGGACTTGAGGGGAGGGTGATGGTAGCAGTGTGAATCTATCTTTCCTACCATCCTTAACATGTGTTTTCTTATTTCTGTGCTTCACTCAGTCACTGTAACCTCTCACCTAGACTCCTTAGCCCTTGTGAAGTTACTTTCACTCACAGATTGATTCAATAAATTCAGATTGATGATTTTGGGAGAGGATGGGCTAGAAATTCCTAAGTGGCCATTTTGCTGACATCGCTCCTTGCTCCAGCTGGGTTTTAATTAGAGCAAAAAGGTGGCAACATTATTCAGAAGGATATGGAACATATAAGGGACTTTATCATCTCAATAGAACACGGTATAATGGGTTCTGAACTTGGGCTGGGTATAGGAAGATAGGATAAGATTAAGGGATGCATAGATCAGAGATTCTAGTGGTAAAGGACAATCTAGGAACTTTGGGTTTCCTGTGGTGACAGAGAACTTGATGGAATTATTTTTGATGGTCTCCAAAGTTGTAAGGCTGTGAATGTTGTGGGGATGAAGCATATAGAGCTTTGGGGCTATGACTCCTGCAGGTGATAATGTGGAGGCTGTGAGAGGACAGAGTGACTTGGAGAATAAGAATGTGTGGGGTGCCCTTTTCACTATAAATTATATACACATAGTGTTGAACTAATACAGGATATAAACAGTATAACATATGTAAAGGAGAATGGGATAAAGATGAAATAAGCAACATTTTAAAAAGGTTTGTTAATCACAGTAGGTTTGGGCTATCATTACATGCTATCTCAAGACACTCTTTGTACTCAAGGTGACCTTTACCATTAATGATGGTGTATTGAAAATCCATATTTTAGTAATATTAAAATTTTTTTTTGCCTGAGTTCTTGTCAGGTCTGACTTAAATCATCGATGAAGAACTCAAAATAGGGGCAGAGGTGACAGCTTCATCGTTTCTTTGTGCTTATGTTGTTAGTGTAATTGTCAATCCAGTGTTTCTTTGCAACAATGTTTTTTTCATTTTTCTATTTTGTAGGCTTAGTTTAGATAAAACTAGGTAATATAATCTGTAAATTAACTGTGGCTATACATACTATGGTACTTTGCAATGTGCTGTAAAGCTAGGAGAGGAGTGAGGGCTTCACCGTCAACTCCTCCCACTTCCTTCTACATATCTCATGGCTGTCTTGTTTACAGTTGACATACAGACAGGGGAGGGACCATTGTAATCTCTGTTAAATATCAGTAAAGCTTAATTTCTTTCTATTTTTTTTGATAAAATAGACATTCTGAAATTTTCTTCTCACATCCTAGTGACATGCCCTATTTCGGTGATCATTGATAAGATTGTGCTTGTTGTTATTAAAAAGGAAACGGGAATAAATAAATCAATGTTAGTCTTAAGATATCATTTGGAGAATAACTGGATATTAATATGGAATTTGATTAATTAAATTGGTAAGCTTATTGGTCTAGAATTTGCGTGGTCTTGCATAATCATTTGCACATAGATATAGGAAGCACTTCATTCCTTTTCAAATGAGAGGTTGATGCCCTAGATTGTTGTTGGCAGAGGTCTCATGGAAAGCTCACACTGTCACCCTAATTTAACATTTGCTTTATTATAAAAACAGCAATTAAAGAGGACCACCCACTGTTCTCAATATTTGAGTGCAGTTTTGAAGAAAAATTATTTTTCAGTGTACATACTTTTCCTAGCCTAATTTTGTAAGATTTTTTCACTCATTCATATGCTTACTTTTGCTTGTATGCAGTTGCATTCCCTAGATGTATTGTTTTGTTTCATAGATAATATAGTTGGTGAATATTAATTAGATTGTAGAATAAATCTATTGCTGAAGGAGCCTTTTGGCTTTCTACCACCTTGAAAACCTTTAAATGTATATCAATGAAAATTTTTAGTATCTCCTTTCTTTGTCATGTTGTTTATTCTCCTCTTTAAGAAATAAAAAATATAAATGAATAATTCAGGCTTCAAACATACAAATGGGGAATTCAGCCTAGATATTGGCAGCATTTATCCTTGCAAGTCTCAAGGTACTTATCACTTTAGTTGCTAGGTGCTCAGAAAAAGGATGTTAAAAAGTAATAAACTCAGCAATAAATATTCCTTAATTTAACCTCTGCTGCAACCATCTAGGGTTATTTTGGAGAGTGTGAAATGGTGTGTGTACATTGGGTCCATTTATCTCCCAGGCCCATTGGCTGATCCAGTTGGGTAGATCCATGTCCTTTTTCTTCTTTGGTTTATACTATGCATTTGTTAGCTCCTAAGCAGGTATACATGCTCAGAAAGCAAGCCTTTTGTAATGCTCCTAATAATAGTGAAATTTGTTTTAGAAAGGCTACCCTCCTGCTGATGGTTATTGTAACAAGTTTGGAGGATAGTCAGGATGGGGGCCAAGAATGGGGATAGGGTAGGTTACTAGTCAAAAGATTTAATTGGAAATGCCAAGAGCTGCTTAATTTACTTTTCAAAGAGAAGTTCAGGTTTCTTCATTATAGGCTCATTATAGTAGCCTCACTGGTGGACCCCTGAGACTCATTTTTCCAATAGAAATACCTTCCTGTACACTCCCATCTTTGACACTCTTGGTAAATTCCTGTAGAAATTATTTATCTTATTCATTCATTCATTCTCACATTCATTTATTCATTTAACAAATATTTATTGAGTTCCATGCATTATATATTATGCTGGAAATATTTTTACAAAGCATGATACCCGATTTCAAACAGTATAAACTTTATCCCACCATCTAAGTCATTTTATATTTGGCATATTAATTGGCTTTTAGTCATTTATTGTATATGTTCTATTCAGCTCTTTAGAACAGTTCTCGGTTGCTGATGATAAAAATGACTTGCTTGTCAAGTGAGGCATTTTAGACAAACATCAAATTTAGCTATTGAATTACTAGCACTCTCTCAGAACATGCAAGTTGCATAACAGGATGTGTTCAATGGTACTTTTTAAACACAATAATAAAACGCTAAATGTAGCATTGAATTACAGTTTAGAGTGTTCTCTCAAATACTGTAATCTAGTGGTTTTCACCCCAACTGCACAGTAGAACACCTTGGGGAGCTTTTTTTCCGATCCGTGCCCCACCCTAGACCAATGAAAATAGAATTTCAGTGTGGGGGGCAGCTGAGTTCTGGCATGTAGCAGGCTTGAGATTCATTCCTATATGGTATCTACCCCAAGAATAATCATGCCAATATTTTTCAGATAACGACACTGACATTCAGACAGGTAAGGTAAGTTGTCTAAAGCCATGGAGCTAGTAAGTGGAAGAGGCAGGATCTGAACCCAGATCTTCTAGCTATAAAGCCTTTCCAATTTCAGAAACATGGTGTTGCTCCTCAAATATGTAGCACTTGTGTTTTTTCCATACCATTTTGTTTTTAACACATTCTGATGATTTCTCTCCTGACACTTGACCATGGTGTACACACCTGGAATTAATATTTGTGATGAATAGAATAGAAATAAGGGAGGAAAGAAGGTCCCCTGGGTAGTCTTACTTCATAGGGCTAGAAGTTTCAGGAAAGCACTTGAAAACATAGGAGATGGTAGGAATTCTATCCTTTCAGAATGGTCACTTTTACTTGTTTAACCCATGGTGAGTGCTTTGGGATGATAGTCAACCTTACTAGAAATAGTGAGTTGGAATTATGTGCTATCTGTGACCACAGCTAACACACAGAGGAAATGAGACATTCATGCTTTTCTCTCTTAATTTTTAGTAGGATGATTACTTGCAGGGACTTAACATGAGCTATGAGAAGACCTGTCTTCTTTTCTTTTTCTCTCTTTGCACAGCCCTTTATGCAAAAATCAAGGAGTGGACTCTTCAATCCATTCAGCCTTCCATTTATTGCTGTTAGAATTGCAGTTATCACTGAAGGCAGATTTTAGGGAGTCCTAGAATCTTGTTGATATCCTTTTTGTTAGATACTCAGACTATCACTTTTTCCTCTGGTCATCCATGTACCCTGAACACACTTCTATCATCACACTTAAATTATTGTATGCAAGTGTTAACTGTTTACATGTCTGTTTCCTGCTAGTCTGTACATTCTTTAAAGGCAAATATTGTATTCTTTTTCAATTCTGTTTACCTAGTGGCTATAACAGTACTTGGCATATAGTAAATACTTAATACATGTTTGGTGAATTAAACTGTATTTGTTTTTTGATGATCTTTTATAGGAACTGGAATTTTGAGCCTGATTTCTGTTGATATTAAATTATTCTCTCTAGCAGAGTGTGTCAGAGTGTTTCAGAGAGTGCATTAAAATATCAGCAGTTATCTTCTCAGGCCATCAGTTTTCTTCTTGTTAAGAAATAGTATTTATCATAGTAAATAGCCCATTTGGGGTGGTTCATTCAGGCTTTAGTGCCAAATTTAACATAACAGGAAGTAACAAATCCCCTTTTGGCCAAAAGTTCAAAGTTTGACAGCTTCTCCTAGAAAAGTAACTTTGCATGAATTTACTCCACTTTATTTGTAAAAGGTATAAAAATCTATAAACATTTTATAGCTATTCAGAGGTGGTAAACAACATTATGGCCAACCACTTATGCTTTTAATAAGCATGTTTTTATGCCTTGTATATAATTTTTGAAAAATTATAGCCTAGTTTGTGGTTTAAATACTCAGTTACATTATCTTGTTTGTAGATGGTGCTCTTTGAAGTGATGTTTCAGTGGTTTTAACATTTAGAAAATGTGAAACTTTGCCTTATGCTTAGTTGTAGGAGAGATGTTTCTTTTTTATTTTAAAATTTATTTTAATTTAAATATAGTAAGATTCACTTTTTTAGTGTACAGTTCCATGAGTTTTGGCAAATGCGTAGGGTCATGCCACCATCAGCAGAATCAATACATAACATTTACAATACTCCTCCCCCCAAACATTACGTTATGCTATCTCTTTAAAGCCACAACTTCCCCACCTTTCCCACCTGACAACCACTGATTTGTTTTGCCTTTTCCAGAATGTCATATAAATGAGTGGAATCATATACTGTTTAGCCTCTGGAATCTGGCTTCCTTCACTTAGCATAAAGCACTTGAGATTCATCCATTTGTTGCATGTATTAGTCAATAGTTTGTTCCTCTTTATTGCTGAGTAGTATTTCATAGTATGGATGTACCACTGTTTATCCATTCTTCTTTGAGGGACCTGTGGTTTGTTTGTAGCTTTTAGTGATTATGAATGAAGTTGATATAAATATTTACATATAGAGCTTTTTTTTTTTGGTATGAGCAGAGGTTTTCATTTCACTTTGGTAAACACCTAGGAGTAGGATTGCTGGATTTTATATTAAGTGTATGTTTAACTTTATGAGAAACTGGCAAACCATTTTTCTTAGTGGCTGTACCATTTAGTCTCTTACCAGCAACTACGAGAATTCCGGTTGCTCTGCATCTTCACCAGCACCAGGTGTTACTTGTTCTATTTTAGCCATTCTAATAGGTATATAGTGGTGTTAAGATGTTTCTCAATCATCTTGGGTAACTTTGTTGTTGGTGGTAGGGTTTTTATAACATAAACAAATGTTTTTTCTTACTTTTTGTTAATCATTAACGCAGAGATCTTTGTGCCTGTAATTGTAAAACTTAAGTGTAATGCTGGTATTCCCGGTGACTGCTTTAGTCTGTTTATCAGGGAAAACGCATAGTGCAGTGAGGAAGTTTAACTGTTGCTATAGATTAGTACTGAACTTTTGTGACTTCACACTAAATGAAAGCAACATGGGCCCCACTTAACTACAATTTTAATTCAGTTTCTCACCTCTCTGGTCTCTCCTGCTCATTGTTCCCCGTGATCCAGCATTTCTACAGTGCTGCTTTCCTCATGCCATCATTTGTTCATATTCCCTCACTGACCCTCACAACCCTGATATAGTCTAGTGCTTATGTACAGAGACTCTGGCATTAGCTAGACATACATTTATTCTCAGCTCTGACACATGCTAGTTGAGTGATCTTGACAAATTAATTTTTTTAAACTTTAGTTTCTCATTTTTAAAATGGGTAATGACAGGGCCTGCATAAAGCATTTTGCACCAAGTGGTCAGGGCTCAATCCACGTCAGCAATTAGTATTTGAACACCATCTGCCACAGGACTTTTATTTGCCCAGCCCCTCTGCCACAATCATCACTGCAAATCTTCTAACATAAGTAAGTCAGTCTACTGAGTGCCTTGACATCTTTGCTTGGTTCTTTTTAAAATTTTTTAAAAAGTCTTTATTGAATTTGTTACAATATTGCTTCTGTTCTATGTCTTGGCTTCTTGGCTGAAAGGCACGTGGGATCCTAGCTCCCCGACCAGGGATTGAACCCATACCTCCTGCACTGGAAGGGGAAGTCTTAACCACTGTACCACCAGGGAAGTCTCCCTTTACCTGGTTCTTGCTTGCAGAAGTTCCTGTTTAGGTGCGATTAAACCATGTCTGAGTATGGGTGATCAATAAGTGGGTGAGTCATAAGGAGTTGCTTTGCCTGGGAGCTCTAGGCTGAGGCTGGAGGGGAGCAATTAGCGAAGCCTCTGGGAGTTGCCCTGGCACAGCCATTATAGCATGCCATTTGTCTCTTATACTGGCATTCCTGGCCTGGTGAAGAGGGACACAGACAGGGCTGAAGAACCTGTTTTCATGAGCGTAGTGTTGGTGCTTAGTTGAAATAAGTTGCCACAGAGTGGGGAAAAGAAGGCTCCATTGCACTCTCACTTGTCAGTGTGATTTTGGCTCAGGAGGACTCCAAGGAGTGCAGGGCACTGTGACCCCCTTGGGGGCAGGCAGCTCTTGGAGGTCACCTCTCTATGGTCTGTTCTGAGGGCACCAGTAGTAAGGACAGCCATGTAGCTTTATTCTGTCCCAGAGAGGGGTTCCCAAGTGGAAGTCAGGAATGAATGATATTGAGACTCTTTGAGGATTTACAGACATTCTTAAGGAAGGAGGCCTGGCATTAGGTTGTGGGGCTAAGAAATTCATGTTATTTCTATTAATAATCTTTCATCCATGTCTACAATATTAACAAGGCCTGAAAACCTCAGACTAGACCTAGAAGTCTCTCCACATAATCTGTTCTCTTTAAGGAGGTCTAAGCCTTACCTCTTCCAAATGAAGTCCAGTCTTTTGTTTTTGTTTGTCTACGCTTTTAAAGTGTATATATGTCTTAGCTCAATAACTAGATTGTAAAAACCAGGAGACCTTATTGTTTGTCTTGCCATCCCTGTTTGCTCTGTTTACCCTCTTCCTGCCTTTCATAATGAACAGAAAAAAATGTCATTTGAATTGAAGTTTTACTCTAGGATTTGGGGGTCCTAATTTCTGAAAATTCTCTTTGCAGTAAGATGCTAAATAAACCTGATTATTTAAAAATAATGCTATTATTATGAGCAGATGTAAACTATTATATAATAGAAGGGATAAACAAGAAGGTCCTACTGTATAGCACAAGGAGCTGTATTCAATATCCCATGATAAACCATAATGGAAAAGAATATGAAAAAGAACGTATATATATATATATGTAAGAGTGAATCACTTTGCTGTATACCATTAATTAACACAGCATTGTGCATCAACTGTACGTCAATAAAATAAATTAAAAAACAATAGTGCTGAAGGCTATGCACCATTTAGTTTCTATTGACACCAAAAAAGGAAACATCACACATGACAAAATCTACTAGATGTTTTTCTTTCTTTTATAAATGAAGTATTATACTCATTATAATATTTTATTCTATTTATAAAGCCATTTATTTAAACCACAGCCTATGTAATATTGTTTAACAACTTGATACATTCATACCAGCTGAAATTCTGGAGAAATAGCAACAGCCCGTGAATTGTACTGGTTGTGCTGCAATTAAAAGGAAGCCTTCTTTTTTTTTTTACATTTTTATTGGAGTATAATTGCTTTACAATGGTGTGTTAGTTTCTGCTTTATAAGAAAGTGAATCAGTTATACATATACATATGTTCCCATATCTCTTCCCTCTTGCATCTCCCTCCCTCCCACCCTCCCTATCCCACCCCTCTAGGTGGTCTCTCTGCTAATGGATGGGGTTATGTTCCTGTCTTGCTAGTTGTTTGGCCTAGGGTGTCCAGCAATGTAGCTTGCTGGTCGTTAAGTGAAGCTGCGTCTTGGCGTTGAGATGGAGATCTCTGGGAGATTTTCGCCGTTTGATATTACGTGGAGCTGGGACGTCTGTTGTGGACCAGAACTTGGCTCTCCCACCTCAGAGGCACAGCCATGACGCCTGGCTGGATCACCAAGATCCTTTCATCCACACGGCTCAGAATAAAAGGGAGAAAAAAAGAAAGAAAGAAAGAAAGAAAGGAAGGAAGAAAGAAAGAGAAAGAAGATAAAATAAAATAAAATAACGTTATTAAAATGAAAAGTAAAAATAATTATTAAGAAAAAGTTTTTAAAAAGTAATAAAAACAAACAAACAAACAAACAAACAAAAAAACGGAGAGAGAGAACCCTAGGACAAATGGTAAAAGCAAAGCTATACAGACAAAATCACACATAGAAGCATACACATACAGAGTCACAAAAAGAGAAAAAGGGAAAAAAATACATGTATCTTTGTTCCCAAAGTCCACCTCCTCAATTTGGGATGATTCGTTGTCTATTCAGCTATTCCACAGATGCAGGTACATCAAATTGATTGTGGAGATTTAATCCTCTGCTCCTGAGGCTGCTGGGAGAAATTTCCCTTTCTCTTCTTTGTTCGCACAGCTCCCGGGTTTCAGCTTTGGATTTGGACCCACCTCTGCATGTAGGTCGCCTGAGGGCGTCTATTCTTCGCTCAGACAGGACGGGGTTAAAGTAGCAGCTGATTGGGGGCTCTGGCTCACTCAGGCGGGGGGGGGGGGGGGAGGGAGGGGTACCGTTGTGGGGCGAGCCTGCGGCGGCAGAGGCCAGGAAGCTTCAGTGTTCTTTAACTCCATTATCCTACTCAGTAAGCAAACAAAATAGTATCAGTATGAAACTTCCATGTACTTTTGGAGTCTTCCCTATTCAGTTTTCTAATCTTCATGTTTCTGAGCTACTACTATTATCATCTTACCTGCATACAGTTTCTTAAAATGTGGAGGAAAAAAAGTACAATTCCCTGAAGAGCATTCAAACTACATCTAGCATAAAACCAGCACACAAAATATATAAGCTGTCAGTGATAAATACCATGTATATCAAACTATAATTATCATAAAAATACAGCAAGAAATCTTAACATCTCAATGTAAGTGTAAATCTAATGAGACAACAACAGAGTTTCTTGGAGGATAAAGCTGTATTGACCCACTGTTAACTTTTGATCCCAGCTTATTATCTGAGTCAGCCAGGAGGTTTTCAGTAACATCAGTCCTGCTGGATCATCAGAAGCTCATGAATGTTGGAACTTATAGAGAGAAGGAGGCACTAATGTACATGATTGGTTGTTTTCTCTTTCTTTAATTCCACTAGTACTTGAAGAAAAAGGAAATGAATGCACTACAAATCTTTTCTTTTAAAAGCAGTCTTACACTTTTCATTGCAGTACCATTTTGGTAAAGTTAAGTATGCATAGACTCCTCTTCCTGATTTCCACCATTTAAAACTTAAACCTTTCCCTTCCTTCCCACGTTTATGTTAACTTATATACTGACTGTGTGGATCATATGGTATCTTCAGAGAAGCTGGTATGTAGGGATAGCACATAAAGATACATAAAGAATGCAGAGGCATTCATGTGCTGTAGCTTAGAGCTAAATTAAATTAAAGGTAGGAAAAAAAACATTTCATGGGTGTGAGCATATTGCTTATTGAGTGTTTGGGAGTTATTGAAATAGAGTTCCAGAGTTAAGACTGTAGGAACATTCTCACTGAGAGTGAGAAGTCTCCTCCGGCTCATGGAATATGAAATGATGTGAAATATATATATCTTTTAATTTGAAAAGGAAATGAAATAGATCCAGGTTAAGAAGATAAACTGAACTTGAGTAGATTTCAAGAAGTTTAGCATAGTTCCATCTGATTTTATTCTACATCTATAGAACAGGAAAGTTTTTTTAGTTAGCATTTCTCAAAAAGTGAATTGTGTTTCCATGGAAATGCCGTTCATCCTGCCTAAATTTTACCATGAGAGACACCTTGGGTTCTTGTTAAAATTGTGGATCAACACTTACTGTATAGGAGTAGGACATCTTAGAGAAATATATGCCTACAGTTTACAGAAAGTGGTTTTATCTTTTTCTTTTCAAGTACTGGAGCTGTTATAAGGAACATGATTTCCCAATTCACCTTCCTTTAATGAGTCCTCGGGTTTGCCATTTATATTTCCAAACTCAACCCCACTATGGCTTAGTTTTTACTTTCAACACTATTTTATCCTAGGGAAAAAGAAGAGTAGGTATATGCCCTTTGGTTTTATTTTATTTATTTATTTTTAAAAATTTGTTTTATTGAAGTATAGTTGATTTACAATGTTGTGTTAATTTCTACTGTACAGCAAAGTGATTACATTATACATATATATGTATACATTCTTTTTCATATTATTTTCCATTTAGGTTTATCACAGGATACTGAACCTAGTTCCCTGTACTATACAGTACAACCTTGTTGTTTATCCATTCTATATATAATAGTTTGCATCTACTAATTCCAAACTCCCAATCCATCCTTCTCCCACCCATGGTGGTTTTATTTTATAAAGCATCAAACATATGAAGTAGAAAATCATTCTACTTTGGGACAGAGATTTTCTGGGAAATTTAATCCTTTATTATTCAAGGTAACTCAACTAGAACACTTTGGGCCAAAGTGATTGTGGCAGGCAGCCTCCTTAGTTGCGGCTCACCGGCTCCTTAGTTGCGGCATGTGGGTTCCTTAGTTGCGTCAGGTAGGATCCTTAGTTGTGGCATGCAAACTCTTAGTTAAGGCATGAATGTGGGATCTAGTTCCCTGACCAGGGATCAAACCCAGGCCCCCTGCATTGGGAGCGTGGAGTCTTAACCACTGAGCCACCAGAGAAGTCCCATGAAACTCGCTTTTAGTGATAAATTCCAGATGTTCCCAACTTCTTTAAAAATACTATCTTTTGTATTCTAAAGCATGTGGAATAAGTTGGCTTTGGTGAGGTTATATTTGGCTAGAAAAGATGCCATATCTCATATCGAGGATATTAACAGATATGTATTCATCTTACTCTGATACTAAGTAAGGAAAAGATGTTCAGCTGGTCACATCATTTGAGTGAGTGATAGAATTGCTTTCTGGGTCGTGCTGTTCTAATTCTGAATTAGCCCTTCCTGTTCTTATTTTTTTCCCACTATAGACAAGAATTCTATGTTGTTTATTACTATAGCATGGGTAGACAAACACTGGAGATAAAATAAAATTAACATGCTTCTAAATAAGTCCTAAGTGAATTGTTTTATATTTGTGATATTTCCCTGTGGCTTGTGCCTGGGGCTTCCCACTGCACATTAAATGATGTTGGGAAATGGGAGCATGATGGTTTATTCATTTTTCTTCATCCTGTATTTCACAAGCTTAGACTATGGCAATTGAAGTAAGATAATCATTTTGTGCCAGAAGAAAGATAAAAGAAGAAAAACAGTTTGTCAACAGGAGCTTAAATTTAACATTAGAAACCTGGAAAATATGGGGAAAAGGTGACATCTGAGCAACACTACTCCAGTAGGGTAATCTGATAGCTTTTCCACTACTGATTTATTTTTTAAAAAGTCACATTTGTCAATACAGGCTTAAAAGTAATTTTGAGTATATCTTGGAAAAAATAAGTCAGATAAATTTTCCTTTCACATTATTTTTATTGCCTGATTTGTGAGATAGTCTCTCAGTATTTCCAGGTGAAGGTGGTTTTAGCAAGCATGAATTCCACTATTTTGTCCACAGGGTTAGTGGAGAGGGATATTGAATTCCGATCTTAGCTTTGGTTCTAAAAGGTTTTAACAAACACACTTTCTCTGATTGCTTTTGCTACTTATCTGCATTCTATTTCTCTCTGTCAGGATGAAATATTAATTTATCCCAGACATTGTCTGAGGAAGGTTTTAGGAGTGATCTGTGTATTTAAATTTTCTTGTTAATGTGGTAGCGAATTAGGACCAGTTTTTGGATAAAATAGAACTGTATACAAGTCAGTTCTTCTTTATTTTCATTAAGAATGGGACTGGGATGGCAGCAGCACGTCTGTGAAATCTGTAGTGGTAGCTCTCTGTTCTTTAGAAGGACTCCCATGACACTGAGTGTTCATGACACTGCAGGGAATATTCAACCTGCTGTTAGGTTACTACCAATTCTTCTTGACTGAGTTGATATGACAGTAATATTTATTGAGCTTATCTTTCAATATGTGAGGCATTGTGCTAAGAGCATATAATGTATAAACTGATTAATTCTCACAAAAACTCCAAGGGTTAAATATTACCTTTATCTCCATTTCACAGATGCAGACACATTGGAGACTGAATTCAAATCTAAGCTGTTTAACTACAGAGCCCATGTGTTTAACAACTGCTCCATGCTGGCTTCTATAGCATGGCTGGGAAAACTAGTTGCTGAATGTTCAGAAATGTGAATTTTGGGAAAGAAACAGGAGAGTGATGTGGTAGTGAAATGGTTGCCCCCAATATGAGTTTTCTTTGTCTTTGAATAACAGAATCCTGATAGATTCATGACCAGTAGCAAAAGAAGCTAAATTTCCCAGTGTCCCTTATAGCTGTAATTGTGCTTTTTTTAAAAAAATAAATAATTAATTAATTTTTTGGCTGTGTTGGGTCTTCGTTTCTGTGCGAGGGCTTTCTCTAGTTGCGGCAAGCGGGGGCCACTCTTCATCGCGGTGCATGGGCCTCTCACTATTGCGGTCTCTCTTGTTGCGGAGCACAGGCTCCAGAAGCGCAGGCTCAGTAGTTGTGGCTCACGGGCCCAGTTGCTCCACGGCATGTGGGATCTTCCCAGACCAGGGATCGAACCTGTGTCCCCTGCATTGGCAGGCAGATTCTCAACCACTGCGCCACCAAGGAAGTCCTGTAATTGTGCTTTGAGATATGATTAAGCTTAATGAGATGTAAGTAAAACTTTTATTGGGCCACTTCTGAAAACTTTCCTAAAAGTTAGCCTGTTTGTAGCCTTTGCCTCTGTCCTGCTGTTTGGAATATGGATGTCATGATTGGAACTCTAGCTGTCCTGTGATACTATGGGGACAAGGTGGTGAAATGAAAAACTTGAAGGAGCCTGGGTTTCTGAGTACTTTATGGAGTGGAACCATCATACCAGCTCTGAACCACCTTACTTTCAGACTCTTATGTGTGAGCAAAGTAAACTTCTGTCTAGTTTACCGCACTTTAATTTTGGGTGTCTTTAATTTTGAGGCAACTGATTGCTTATTTCATGCCCTCTTGACAGTGTGGATTGTAAGTAGCTTACCATTTGTGCATAGTAGGCACTCCATAAATATTTGATGATTTGAGTCTATTTTTAAAATTTCTTCTCATTTTAATATTCAGAATCATCTATTGAGTTATTTTGTAAGAGCAGAACAATTTGTAGATTGTATCCCTCATGCAAAACCATGCTGTAAATATAAAACATTGGACAATAATAGAGCTTGAGTTCTTTTTTCCTTTAAATTAATAATTAAGGTCAAATTTTAGAAAGAAAATAACTTACAACTTTAAAAGGAAAACTCCTTTTTCAAATGTACTTTAAGTATGTTATTGTTTACTATCATTAAACATTACGTTTATGGGGTGGGATCAATGATTAAATCAATTAGAAAGAATGATTTCTATAAAAAGCAGGTTTATCTGTAATGTTACTAGTCAGAATTCTGATATTTGACATTATATTAAATTTATTATTATTACAGTGAAAATGTACATGTGTCAATGTATGTACATATAAGAGCTCTAAACATTAAAGTCCTAAAATGTCTTATTAATCATTAAAAAAAAGAAAATTTATGTTCCCTCAAACATATGTATGAGGCTTTTTTCTGAAATGCCTATTTTAAATTTGTAGTATTATAATTTTATAAAAGGTCCATTTTTGTTCAACTATAAGCATGGAATTTTCTCCCCATGCCAGAAACCAAGGGAAAAAAATGACAGTGTCTTGGACAAGGGCCATGTCAGTGTAAGGGGGGTTGGACAGGTTTGCAATCTGTGTAGCACACAGAGATACACCTGACTGATGGATTTGATATGGAGGTGGGGAGGTGAAGCAGAAGGAGTCATCAAATATGACACACATATTCAACCTGAGCAATTGAGTAGAGGGAGGTGATGCTTATTGAGATGGAGGAACTTGAAGAGGAACAGATCTGAGGCATGAGGTAGAGGAAATGGAAGTTCCAGCAGTTCCATGTTGCATATATTGAGTTCAAGATGTCTGTGAGAAGACATCCAAAATAGACGCCAAGTTGTATAAATGAGTTTGCATTTCAGTGGAGATGTTTGCATTGGAGATACAAAATTTGGAGTTGTCATCTTAGAGATGATATTTATTTATTTATTTAATCTCATAAAATTTTATTATTATAAACTACAAAACTATTATATCATGGTTCTTTAGATGAGAAGTCCAGCACAAATTTCGCTAGGCTAAAACCATGTGTTAGCAAACTTACGTTTCTTTCTAGAGGCTCCAGAGGTCAATACATTTCCTTGGCTTTTTGAGTTTCTACTGGACCCCAGCAATCTTTGATTCATTCCCTTCTGTCATCTTCAAAGCCAGCAGTGACGTGTCTCCTTGACCATTCTTTCATAGTCATATTTCCCTCTGAGTTTCTTCTTCTGCTTCTCTCTGACGTATTTAAGGACGCTTGTGATTAATTGGGCCCGCTCAGAAGATCCAGAACAGCCCTCTCATTTCAATTGTTCTTTTTTTTAAATTAATTTTTATTGGAGTATAGTTGCTTTACAATGTTGTGTTAGCTTCTACTGTACAGCAAAATGAATCAGCCATACATATACATATATCTCCTCCATTTAGGACACTACAGTGCATTAATTAGAGTTCCCTGTGCTATACGGTATGTTCCCATCAGTTGTCTATTTTATACATAGTATCAATAGTGTATATGTGTCAATAGAGATGAAAAGTCATGAGAATATTTGAGATCATCTAGGAAGAAAGTATAGAGCATGGTAAGAACAGGGCTCTGAAACTAGCCTGGTGAATATGGTAATAAATTTATGTGTTATGATCAAAAGATTATGATGTCTGTTGGAATCTGGTGTGGATTTCTCTTTCTCTGGGTGCCACTGGTCTGCTTGTTGCTCTTGACCCATGCCATCTGCTCTAGGATGGCACTTACTCATGTTGAGTCCTGACTGGAGAGCTGGGCAGTTAAAGTCATATGTAGGAATGAAGAATGGAATCAAATAAATGCTTTCATTAAAGAACTGTTGATGTGAGAATTCTAAGGGCTCCTTCTAGAAATGCATAGAATTCAATGTGTAAAGAACTTAGAATATTTCTTTCTGCATCCTTAGTATCTCTTTAATCTGTCTTCTCTTGGATGCTTTGAGACAAGAATAAAAATTAATTCTAGAATAATAATACTTTGCAACTATAAACATGGGGGTTGGTTATTTAATCATTGGTGCTTATGTTCTGTCTCTAAAACTGGCTTTCACAATTTCACAACACTCTCATACTATCATATATTGAAGTACCATTAGTGTTGGGCCACAAAGAATTTTCCTAATAAAGGAATTCAAGACACTTACAAGTTTTAACAGGACCGAAAGGCAGGTGGCATGTGTGTATGTGTGTGTGTCTGTGAGGTCAGGGGGTGGGAAACAGAGAGAGGGAGGGAGGGAAGAGTGTTTGGAGAAGAAGCTGTTGCTAAGTAAGTTAAGGACAAAAATTGAAAAAAATTAAATAAAGACAGCGTCTGTTTTTACATTTAAAATAATTATTTTAGGATTTGATTAATTAAAAATATCAGAAATTTCTCCTTCCAATCTGAATGCTACTCTTTCAATTCACTGAGCAAGAGACTGCCTTTTTATTCCCCTCAAATCCTGTAATATGCCTAGATTTACTGTAGAAAGTGCCTAAGACATTTTTATGGCTTTCACTGAGGCTATAATCAGTGCATAGCTTAGTGTCTTACACATATTTATTCATTTCACTAAATTTATTGAATACCTACCAGGCACACTTATTAATTTCACTAGCATTTATTGAACTTCTACCATATCCACCATAACTGAATCTACTCATATGCTCCCTTTGTGGACCCAGCATGAAATTTAGTTTTTTGAGTCTGTGAGTGGGCAACTTTCCAAAAATAAATATGTTGTGCACTATTTTTTGCTACCAGAAAAAAATTAAGTATTTAAAAATGTAGCCTTTCCTCCAAGCCAATTGTTATCTCTGTTGAAGTATTGCTGACATTAGAGTGCTTTGCATGCTGTTTTCTGATTCCTAGAGGAGTCAACTAACAATAATAACAACTCTCCATTCCTCTCTCCCTTCCCCCCATTGGTTCTGCACATATTCAATGAATACTTGGCTTTGCTCTCAGAGTTGGCTTCTTCCAATTTCCTCCTCAAAATTTCTTTAACTTTCCATGTTTTTCATCCTAAAAGAGGCTGTGAGACTCCCACTAGATTAACTTGGCTCAGAAGATTACTGAGTTTCAAAAGTCTGGCTTTAGGAGTATCTCTAGAGTCTAATTCTGAAGCCTTAGCATCCATGAAAAATGAAAACCTCATATTTCCTTCAAGGGCTGTGTATAGCCAGGGTTTTACAAAGTTTACAACATGCTGTCACACTTAATTCTGAGAACAATGTTTGCCAAGTTTGCCCTGCTGAAACGTATATACTTCCTTCTACCTCTTTTCCTTAAATTTAGGCTATTTTCATGGAATTAAACAGAAACCAGTTCATAGATCTTCTTGCTTAGAATTTTGAATATTCAAATTGTTAAGGGCAGTAGACACCATCTTGGCCAGGAATTCTCACTAGCATCAATGGTTAGGGCTTCCTTAGGGGGCTCCATTAACTTCCTTAAGTTAATTGCAAAATTTTGTGTGTGTTCATTTAGTCGATAAATATTTATTGAGCACCTACTATGTGCTAGGCAGTTTCTCAGGCTCTCAGGATATACCAGTGAACCGACCAAAATTTCTAGCTCTCGTGTAGCTTATATTTTTACAGGTGGAAACAGAAAGTAAACATAATTCATAAGTAAATTTTATATTGTGTTAGAGTGTTGGGGGTCCCCAAGACCACTCCTGGGTTCAGTGATATGCTGGGAGGACTCACAGGACTCAGCATATAATCATACTCACAGCTAAGGTTTGTTATAGTAAAAGGGTACAGAGCAAGATCAGCACAGGGAAAAGGCACAAGGGACAAGTCTGGGAGAGACCAGGCACACACTTCCAGAGTCTTCTTTTAATGGAATTACATGGATGCACTTAATTCTCCCAGCAAGTTGTGACCACATGAATGAAATGTTGTCTACCAGTGAAGCTCATTAGGTACTCAGTTCCCAAGGTTTTTACTGGCGGCTGGTCATGTAGGCATCCTCTGCCTGGCACATATCAAATTATTATACACTCCTTGAAGGAAAACAGGTATTCAGCATAAACCATATTGTCTACACGAACAGTTTAGAGTTAGTGAGCCACTCTTATCAGTTCCAGGAATGTGAGAATCCTTCTGAAGTCCAAGTTCCTAGGGACTAGCCAAGGGCCAACCTTATGAGCAAGGCTTTCCAAGGATAGCAGTAAAGCCTGCTCTATTAATTCTTTTGTACATAGATAGATTATGATAAGTGCTCTGGGGGAAAATTTTAGAGCAAAAGGCAGGGACCAGTAGTGCTGGAAAGGGATGTGGTTTCCAATTTTAAATAAGGTGATCAGAATAAGCCTCACTGGGAAAGTGATACTTGAACATCTTGGAGGTTAAAAAAAGGTCCTAGGCAGAGAAAACAGCCAATGCAATTACTCTAAGGTGAGAGCTTGCTTGTCACATTTGAGAAAGAGCAAGAAAGCCACTGTAGCTGGATCAGAGTTAACATGGAGATGAACTCAGAGAGTTAAGTTTGGGTGAGAGGACTGGTGGCCAGATTGTATTGGCCTTTGTAGAACATTGACATTGTAGGGTTTATGTATGTGTGCACTTCAGTAAGGAAAGACCCAATAATTTTCATTTATTTAGATTCTATGAACCCCCAATGTTTAATAACTGCAAATCTAGGCTAAATTCCTCATTTTACAGTTGGAGAACCAAGTCCTAAGTGATGATAAGTGTCTTGTTTAAAATCACATGGTCATCAGTAAGATAATGGAGGATAGGAAGTAGAATGTAAATCTCTCCCTCAAGTTCCAGAGAATCCTAGTAACTTATTCAGTTGCATTTTACTAAAGTTAGTGTAATTAATAACAAATGAACACCAAACTGCCTCAGGGTAGTTGAGACAGAATGTATTCAGTTATTTCTTTCTGTTTAGAATAGAGAGTGATTGGAGTGTCCAATTTCTGGGTAAGTGGGAGGTAAAACAAATATTAAACACCTAATAGGGGAGTTTCCCCTTCTTATAGAATGTATGATAATTCAATTAAATGCACGTATCCCTTCCCCCATAAAAATCTTATTTTCATTGCCTGTAAGGTCCTCCCTGTTTTGTCCCCATTATTACTATATTTTAATAAAGAAAAGGCTTATTAAACTGTCTCCTATTTTTAAAGGACTTAACCGCAGTTTTCCATAAGGGCTATAGAAGTAAAATAAAGCTAATAACTTCTCTCATTCGCGAATCTGTAAAAGTCACACCAAGAAGGCACAGTTGAAAGGTGTGTGAAATGCAGCAAAAGAGCATCTAGTGAACATAGATCCAGAAAGCAGTATGTTTGACCTTAAAACCCAAGATGATATAAGCTGCTTATGAAGTCAACAGATAATTACTAATTTTTTCTTTCAAAATGAAATCAGACTGAAAAGAAGACTGGCCGTTTTTCAAACATTTACTGCTTTTAAACAAAAGAGAAATGAATGTTGGGTGCACATAGGTCTGTGGTGTACGTTTGCTAATAAAGATATTATTTTGGTGACAGCTGTGGAAGGCAATTTAATAATGCCTTTTTGTTGTTGTTTTGATAATCAAAACAAAAAGTAAAAAGGACTCTTTAGAATTTTAAAGGTTAAGTTCAGAGCTATTTAATTATTACGTGTATTTGGAAGTATAGGCATTTAAAAATACTTTTTATTTTCAAGGAGGAAAATCATTAACTACATCCTCTGAATATGAGGAGGTAAGACATGACATATGTTACTTCACAGATAAAAAAAATTCTCTGTTCGTTAAGCAATCTTTTGGGATATTGCTGTTAAATACTTTATGCTATATATATTGTCTCAACCAATGCTGCAACTAGTGGCTCTGTAAGAGGTAGATGGCATCAAACCCGTATAAGCATAAAATATCTATTATTATTAAAGAGATAAGTTTGATATGACACACAAGATATAAGATCTTGAAGACTCTCCATCATAGTTTTGATTCCTTTTATGTATTTATAACCATGCAAGACTTTGCTTTTGTTGATGGTAGTGGGATAAATTGGCTAGACTTAACAACTAGAATCATTCTGTTTGTACTAAAGCTCTAGACAAAAATTTTAATCACCTTTATTATGTCTTTTATGCTCTATATCACATATGATTTATAATCTATATCACACATGCTTATTATGAAAATTTAAACCACATAGAAAAGTAAGAAGGCAGAAAATCACTCCCAATTCTGCTTTCCAGAAATAACTGTTCTCAACATGTGAACATCTTTTCAAACATCTCTCAATGTGTCTTTATTGAGCAAAATATAGCTAGATATAATTTTAGGAAAATGGGATCACAGTATACATGGCGTTTTAAATACCAAGTATTAATTTACTTGAGTTAAATGAAAAAAAAGAGATTGAAGTAAAATTGGAGTATTGTTGACTTCACTCAGAAAAATATTTCTTTACTACAGTAATATAAAGCATAAAATAGCCCATTATTGTTAGGAAAAGTATAAACCATTTTAAGTGTTTAGAATCAACACTATTTTTTAAACTTTATATTTCTTATTTTCAAGTAAAACATTACTCATTTGGAGTCTATTTCAGTTGTTCTCTAGTCCACTGTTGCCATGGTAATCTCAGGAACAAGGCATGGTTGGGAGTGATGCAGAGGCCTGTAGAGCACACAGTGAGCATATATCCAGAAAGTGGTGTAACCATTAGTGGTTTTCTATGAAAGATGAAAAAATATTGTAATGCACATATACTTTTTATCAGATACCCCCATCTTCTAATTTCTGATGTATTATTCTCTGTACATGTCTAAATTTATATTTTCCTTTTGTTCTGTAGCCATAATTATCAGTTATTGAATCCATTTAAAAAGTTCATCAAAGTTATTCATTTCATTTAAAAATTAATTCTGACCAATCACCAACCCTTTTACTATTATTTCTTCCTTGTAAGTTCTTTGTTTTGATTCTGCTCTTGGATGCTGTATTTTGTGCTTCAGGAATTTTTTAAGGAAGTACTCATAAGTGTTTTGTTCACAAAGTTCTTATATATTTAAGATTGCTGATTTAATTGATAGTTGATGGACACCTTGACTGAATGTAAAATTCTTACATTTCCTCCCCTAATATACTTTAGATATTATTTGTGGTCACTTCTTTAATAGAATTGGGGGAGGTAAATTTATTGCTAAGTTGCCAATCAATTTGCTGAATAACTAGTTTTCCAAATTTGGAAAGATTATCAATTTTAAAATTATCAAATTGTATTATTTTGGGATGGGGAGAGAGTGGGGAGTTTAGTTTTGATGTGAAGTTTGAATGGATGTTAGACAATGAAGTCAGAGTGTCGAGTGGCAGTAGGAAAAAGAGTCTGGAGTTCAGTAGAGGTGTTGGGCTGAAGATACACATTTAGAGTTGACAGTATAAAGATGGCAGTTAAGGACATTGAACTGGATGAGAGTTAGTATAGATGGAGAAGAGGAAAGGTGTTAGCACTGTGCCTTACTTGCACTCCAGCAGTTAGAGCTCAGAAAAATGAGAAGGAATACCAAAGATAACAGAGAAGGAGCTGCCATTAAACTGGGAAGAAAACATACTTAATTTTTTAAATTATTTTTTTAAATTAATTTTTATTGGAGTATAGTTGCCTTACAATGTTGTGTTAGTAGAAAACACGCTTTAAATCTCAAGGAGCAAGTGACTGAATGTGTCAAATGCTGCTGAATAAGATAAAGACTGGAAATTATACATTGCAATAGACAACACAGAAGTTATTTGGGTCCCTGATAAGATCAATGTAGCAGGCAAACTACCAATAAGTTTAGTTAGAGAAGAAAAGTGAAAATGAAAAATAAAATATTATATATAATAATAGACAATATTTTTAAAACATTGAAATAAAGTTAGAGGCAACTCCAACAATAAATTTGGACATTGGAAATTTTATTTGTGTGCCATAGTGTTTTCCTTTGTCAATAATTTTATAAACAAAAACAAAACAAGGAGAGGACCTTCAAGATGGCAGAGGAGTAAGATGTGGAAAATACCTTCCTCCCCACAAATACATCAGAAATACGTCTACACGTCAAACAACTCCTACAGAACACCTACTGAATGCTGGCAGATGACCTCAGACTTGCCAAAGGGTAAGAAACTTCCCACGTACCTCGCTGTGCAGCTGACAGGGTCTTGGTGCTCTGGCAGGGTGTCAGGCCTGAGCCTCTGAGGTGGAAGAGTCAAGTTCAGGACACTGGACTACAGGAGACCTCTTGGCCCCACGTAACATCAATCGGCCAGAGCTCTCCCAGAGATCTCCGACTCAACGCTAAGACCCAGCTCCACTCAACAGCCAGCAAGCTCCAGTGCTGGACACCCCATGCCAAACACTAGCAAGACAGGAACACAACCCCACCCATTAGCAGAGAGGCTGCCTAAAATCAAACTAAGTACACAGACACCCCAAAACACACCACCAGATGCGGTCCTGCTCACCAGAAAGACCATTTCCAGCTTTGTCCACCAGAACACAGGCACCAGTCCCCTCCATCAGGAAGCCTATACAACCCACTGAACCAACCTTACCCAAAGGGGGCAGACACAAGAAACAACGGGAACTACCAACCTGCAGCCTGCAAAAAGGAAACCCAAACACAGTAAGTTAAGCAAAATGAGAAGACAGAGAAATACACAGCAGATGAAGGAGCAAGGTAAAAACGCACCAGACCAAACACCTGAAAAAGAATTCAGAGTAACAATAGTAAAGATGATCCAAAATCTTGGAAATAGAATGGAGAAAATACAATAAACATTTAACAAGGACCTAGAAGAACAAAAGAACAAACGATGAACAACACAATAAATGAAATTAAAAATTCTCTAGAATGAATCAATAGCAGAATAACTGAGGAAGAAGAAAGGATAAGTGACCCGGTAGATAAAACAATGGAAATAACTACTGCAGAGCAGAATAAAGAAAAAAGAATGAAAAGAATTGAGGACCATCTCAGAGACCTCTGGGACAACATTAAACGCACCAACATTTGAATTATAGGGGTCCCAGAAGAAGAAGAAAAAAAAGAAAGGGACTGAGAAAATATTTGAGCAGATTATAGTTGGAAACTTCCCTAATATGGGAAAGGAAAGAGTCAATCAAGTCCAGGAAGCACAGAGAGTCCCATACAGGATAAATCCAAGGAGAAACATGCCAAGACACATATTAATCAAACTATCAAAAAATAAATACAAAGAAAACATATTAAAAGCAGCAAGGGAAAAACAACAAATAACATACAAGGGAATCCCCATAAGGTTAACAGTTGATCTTTCAGCAGAAACTCTGCAAGCCAGAAGGGTGTGGCAGGACATATTTAAAGTGATGAAGGAGAAAAACCTACAACCAAGAATACTCTACCCAGCAAGGATCTCATTCAGATTTGATGGAGAAATTAAAACCTTTACAGATAAGCAAAAGCTGAGAGAGCTCAGCACCACCAAACCAGCTTTAAAACAAATGCTAAAGGAACTTCTCTAAGTAAGACACACAAGAGAAGGAAAAGACCTATGATAACAAACCCCAAACAATTAAGAAAATGGTAATAGGAACATGCATATTGATAATTACCTTAAATGTAAATGGATTAAATGCTCCCACCAAAAGACACAGACTGGCTGAATGGATACAAAAACAAGACCCGTATATATGATGTCTACAAGAGACCCACTTCAGAACTAGGGACACGTACAGACTGAAAGTGAGGGGATGGAAAAAGATATTCCATGCAAATGGAAATCAAAAGAAAGCTGGAGTAGCAATTCTCATATCAGACAAAATAGACTTTAAAATAAAGACTATTACAAGAGACAAAGAACGACACTACATAATGATCAAGGGGTCAATCCAAGAAAAAGATATAATAATTGTAAATATTTATGCACCCGTCATAGGAGCACCTCAATCCATAAGGCAAATGCTAACAGCCATAAAAGGGGAAATCGACAGTAACAAAAGCATAGTGGGGGACTTTAACACCCCACTTTCACCAATGGACAGATCAACATAAATGAAAATAAATAAGGAAACACAAGCTTTAAATGATACATTAAATGAGATGGACATAATATTTATAGGACATTCCATCCAAAAACAACAGAATACACTTTCTTCTCAAGTGCTCATGGAACGTTCTCCAGAATAGATCATATCTTGGGTCACAAATCAAGCCTTGGTACATTTAAGAAAAAGAAATCATATCAAGTATCTTTTCTGACCACAACGCTATAAGACTAGCTATCAACTGCAGGAAAAAATCTGTAAAAAATACAAACACATGGAGGCTAAAGAATACACTACTGAATAACCAAGAGATCACTGAAGAAATCAAAGAGTAAATCAAAAAGTACCTAGAATCAAATGACAATGAAAACACAATGAACCAAAACCTATGGGACGCAGCAAAAGCATTTGTAAGAGGGAAGTTTATAGTAATACAATCCTATATCAAGAAAGAAGAAACATCTCAAATAAACAACCTAAGCTTAATCCTAAAGCAATTAGAGAAAGAAGAACCAGAAAAAGAAACACCCAAAGTTAGCAGAAGGAAAGAAATCATAAAGATCAGATCAGAAATAAATGAAAAAGAAATGAAGGAAACAATAGCAAAGTTCAATAAAACTAAAAACTGATTCTTTAAGAAGATAAACAGAATTGAAAAACCCCTAGCCAGACTCATCAAGAAAAAAAGGGAGAAGACTCAAATCAACAGAATTAGAAATGAAAAGGAGAAGTAACAACTGACATTGCAGAAATAAAACGATTTTGGGAGATTACTACAAGCAACTATATGCCAATAAAATGGACAACCTGGGAGAAATGGACACATTCTTAGAAAAGCACAACCTTCTGAGACTGACCCAGGAAGAAATAGAAAATTTAAACAGACCATTCACAAGCACTGAAATTGAAACTGTAATTAAAAATCTTCCAACAAACAAAAGCCCAGGACCAGATGGCTTCACAGGCGAATTCTGTCAAACATTTAGAGAAGAGCTAACACCTATCCTGCTCAAATTCTTCCAAGATATAGCAGAGGGAGGAACACTCCCAAACTCATTCTACGAGGCCACCATCACCCTGATACCAAAATCAGAGAAAGATGTCACAAAGAAAGAAAACTACAGGCCAATATCACTGATGAACATAGATGCAAAAATCCTCAACAAAATACTAGCAAACAGAATCCAACAGCACATTATAAGGATCATACACCATGATCAAGTGGGGATTATTCCAGGAATGCAAGTATTCTTCAATATATGCAAATCAATCAGTGTGATACACCATATTAACAAATTGAAGGATAAAAACCATAGGATAATCTCAGTAGATGCAGAAAAACCTTTCAACTAAATTCAACACCCATTTATGATAAAATACTATCCAGAAAGTAGACATAGAGGGAGCTTACCTCAACATAATAAAGGCCATATATGACAAAGCCACAGACAACATCATTCTCAATGGTGAAAAACTGAAAACGTTTCCACTAAGATCAGGAACAAGACAAGGATGCCCACTCACACCACTATTTTTCAACATAGCTTTGGAAGTTTTAGCCATGGCAATCAGAGAAGAAAAAGAAAAAAAAGGAATATGAATCAGAAAAGAAGAAATATAACTGTCTCTGTTTGCAGATGACATGATACTATACATAGAGAATCCTAAAGATGCTACCAGAAAACTACTAGAGGTAATCAATGAATTTTAAAGTAGCAGAATACAAAATTAATGCACAGGAATCTCTTGCATTCTTATACAATAACAACGAATATTCTGAAAGAGAAATTAAGGAAAAGTTCCCATTTGTCATTGCAACAAAAAGAATAAAATTCCCAGGAATAAACCTACCAAGGAGACAAAAGACCTGTATACAGAAAACTATAAGACACTGATAAAAGTAATTAAAGATGATAGAAACAAATGGAGAGATATACCATGTTCTTGGATTGGAAGAATCATCATTGTGAAAATGACTATACTACCAAGAGAAATCTACAGATTCAGTGCTATCCTATCAAACTACCAAGGGCATTTTTCACAGAACTAGAACAAAAATTTTCAAAATGTGTATGGAACCACAAAAGACCCAGAATAGCCAAAGCAATCTTGAGAAAGAAAAACAGAGCTGGAGGAATCAAGCTCCCTGACTTCACACTATACTACAAAGCAACAGTAATCAAGACTGTATAATACTGGCACAAAACAGAAATATAGGTCAATGGAACGGGATAGAAAGCCCAGAGATAAACCGACACACATATAGTCACCTTATTTTTGATAAAGGAGCCAAGAATATACAATGTTGAAAAGACAGCCTCTTCAATAAGTGGTGCTGGGAAAACTGGACAGCTAAATATAAATGAATGAAATTAGAACACTCCCTAACACCATACACCAAAATAAACTCAATATAGGATTAAACACCTAAATGTAAGTCCAGAAACTATCAAACTCTTAGAGGAAAACATAGGCAGAACACTCCATGACATAAATCACAGCAAGATCTTTTTTGACCCACCTCCTAGAGAAATGGAAATAAAAATAAACAAATGGGACCTAATGAAACTTAAAAGCTTTTGCACAGCAAAGGAAAGCATAAAACAAAATGAAAAGACAACCCTCAGAATGGGAGAAAATATTTGCAAACGAATCAATGGGCAAAGGATTAATCTCCAAAATTTACAAGCAGCTCATGCAGCTCAATATCACAAAAACAAACAACCCAATCCAAAAATGGGCAGAAGACCTAAATAGACATTTCTCCAAAGAAGATTTACAGATTGCTAACAAACACATGAAAGAATGCTCTACAAAGTGCAAATCAAAACTACAATGAGATGTCACCTCACCCCAGTCAGAATGGCCATCATCAAAAAAATCTACAAACAATAAATGCTGGAGAGGGTGTGGAGAAAAGGGAACCGTCTTACACTGTTGTTGGGAATGTAAATTGATAGAGCCACTATGGAGAACAATATGGAGGTTCCTTAAAAAACTAAAAATAGAATTATCGTGTGACCCAGCAATCCTACTACTGGGCATATACCCTGAGAAAACCATAATTCAAAAAGAGTCACGTGCCAAAATGTTCATTGCAGCTCTCTTTACAATAGCCAGGACATGGAAGTAACCTAAGTGTCCATCAACAGATGAATGGATAAAGAAGATGTGGCACATATATTCAATGGAATATTACTCATCCATAAAAAGAAACAAAATTGAGTTATTTGTAGTGAGGTGGAGGGATCTAGAGTCTGTCATACAGAGTGAACTAAGTCAGAAAGAGAAGAACAAATACCGTATGCTAACACATATATATGGAATTAAAGCAAAAATGTTTCTGAAGAACCTAGGAGCAGGACAGGAATACCCATGCAGACGTAGAGAATAGACTTGAGGTTACCGGGAGGGGGAAGGGTAAGCTGGGGCGACGTGAGAGAGTTGCGTTGACATATATACACTACCAAATGTAAAATAGATAGCTAGTGGGGAGCAGCTGCATAGCACAGGGAGATCAGCTCCGTGCTTTGTGTCCACCTAGAGGGGTGGGATAGGCAATGTGGGAGGGAGATGCAAGTGGGAGGGAGCATGGGGATATATGTATATGTATAGCTGATTCACTTTGTTAAACAGCAGCAACTAACAGAACAATGTCAATCAGTTATACTCTAATAAAGATATTAAAAACAAAGAAAAAGATATTAAAAACAAAGATATTAAAAACAAAGAAAACGCTATGTATTTGTATATACAGATGAGCAAGAAAAAGGAGTAAGAACATAAATGCAAAACATTTTTCTGTTTATGGGTGTTGGTTACCTGAGAAAAATGAGAATAGAGCAGTTTGGTGGAAATTATTAATATTTTCTTTATTCTTGTATCATTTGATGTTACCATGAACTTTTATTATTTTCAAAGTTAAATTTTTATAGTAAAAATGAAATATATAGTAAATTTTATGTAATAAAAATGAAGTATCCATGGTGGCAATATGTGACCCATGAGGGATTCTTTCTCCCCTCCTGGGCCTATGGCTTTAACAGTACATAATAGTTGTCGGCCCACAACTTTCCTTTGGAGCCCAGTCTTGACCTCACTACATTTATTGAAATGGTTTTCTAAATAGATAGTCATACACAATTGACTGCATTTAGTCTTGAACTGGAACTTGTTTCCCAGCCCCACTGTAGATGATCTCTATAGTTCCTTTGTACTTTTTGCTTTCTAATTATTCACTATAATTATCAAGTAACTGTACTGTGCCAGAAATTGCATGAATGGGAACTATCCTTGGTGGAACTCATGGTCTGTGATTCTATGTGCACCTTCTTTTTGGTTTTCTATTACTTGTCCTAGCCCTTAAGAATGTATGTTTTTCCCCAAGTTCTGTCTGACTTTCTCTTTTTCTAACTCCACACACACACTCTTCCTAGATTAGTCCATCCACGATCTCTATGCCTGGATTATTAATTGGGACCTGTATTCCAGACCTCTTTAAGTTTGGCATCCTTGTATCCAATCCAACATGCCTACTATGGAGCTTATTATCTTTCCTCCCTATTGTTACCCTCCTCTTTTATATCCTACCCAGGTTCTATTTTGGACCCTGTTGTTCAAGCCAAGCCACTTTACCCAAACTAGCATGTCTGATTGATGCATAAGTCTGTTGATTTTACTGCCTGTATGCTTTTATTATCATTCTTTTCTGCATATCCATTGCTACTACTTTAGGTCACACTTTCTCCATGTCTCTCCTATAGTTTTGTCACACTCTCCTGTCTTAGGTCTCATATATTCCACTCATCTACATTGTCACAAAAATGATTCTTTTCTAGGATTAATTATATAAAATCAATCTTTTTCTTGAAATTATACAATGACTGGTGCCTTCACTAGTGTCACATAACTGATAATGTTCACATGCCTAATATACTGCAGTGAGTATACCCCAATTTTAACAAAACTCCAAAGTGTATTTTTAGGAAGTACAGGCTTCAATAATTTATAACTGCCATGGATATTGATAGTTTAGCAGTGGTGATTTGCTAACAAACATGACTTAGAGTAGATAGGCTATAGATTATGTGCAGTTACTGGCAAACTAGCTAAAATTCCATTTTTTACTCTTGTACTCAATAAACTGTATTGGAATGAACATGAAGGTAACATTGTAAGGTAATCTTGAACAGGTTCTTATTTATGTGTAGAAAATAAATCATTTGCAAATTGCAGTACTTTGGCTTTCATTATTAACAAATTACTTGTGACATACTTCATAAATGGCCACCTATCCCCATGGTTGGTATAACCTGAATTTTAGACCAAAATCCAGATTCTTTACCATAATATAATAGACCCTTCACAGTTTAAGTCATGTATTTATCCATCTATCTATCCATATGTTCATTCATTTGTCAAATAGTTAGTGAGCATTCACTATTTGCTAGGGATTATTTGCTAGGGCCTAGGGCTACACCAGTAAGCAAAACCCAGGTTTTGCTGTCACAGAATCAATGACCATAGCACTTCAGACTTCAAAGCCCTTTCTTTGACATGTGTTTGTCCAGCCTCCTCTTCTCTCACAATTTCCAGCCAAATTGACTGTTTACAATTCCTTGATACATGGAGCTCTTTCTTTTGTTGGTGTATTCTCTTTCCACTGCCTAGAATGCTCTGCCTCATTTTGTCAACCTGGTCAATACTCACTTCAGTTGTTTCTTCTCTAGCCCCTTTTTCTGAATGGGGGCCCCAGTGAAAACCACAAGACCTTTAATCATTTTCCTCAAATATAATTTAAATCTTTTGTTCAAAAGCCTTTTAGGCATAACTCTTAGAAAAATCAGCTCCTAAAATCCAAGTTAAGACACAACATGGGATGGGGATGTAGTGTGTTGGTGGTGGGGTAGTCTGTGTGTGTGTGTGTGTGTGTGTGTGTGTGTGTGTCTTACTCATGTGTGACAGGGTTGATGGATTCAGTGACCCAGTGAGGTAGAAAGGATATTGGGATGGGGATGCTAGGGGAAATGAGTTAGAAAAATAGGAGGTTTTATGAAACGTAAGCTTAAATATTCTATAAAATTTACTCTTCTAGAACACATTGTTCCTTAAGACTATGGGATAGTTCTATGCTTTCCTTGCTTTGTTTATTCATGCAAGATTCTTTTAAAAAGTCTTTTGATGTTCTTTTTCTCTTAGACACTTAGTCAGATATATGACTGAGAATGTGCTTTTCCAGGCATTTGACTTTTTTAAAATCAGTTTTATTGAGATATAATTTGCATACAATGAAATCTGCTCATTTTAATGGTTGAATGAGTTTGGAGACATGTAGCCACCCATGTAGCCACCACAACCAAAATACAAAATATTTCCCTCACTCCAGAAAGTTCCCTTATGCCTCTTTGCAGTCAACTCCCTCCCCACTCCTGGCCACAGGAAACCACAGGTATGCTTTTGGTCACTATCAATTAGTTTTGTCAGGTATTTGATTTTTTTTCTCCACATAGTTAAAAATTTTTATTCTCTCTTGTGATGAGAACTTTAAAGATCACATCTTAAAGATTACCAGCTTTTAAATATACAATACAGTATTGTTAAAGGTAGTCAAGGTGCTATGCATTCAATACCCAGAACCTGTTTATCTTTTTTTTTCTTTTTACATTTTCATTAAAGCAAAATGTTTATTCTATTCTAGTGATTTTGAGTTGCTAAATATTATGGTTAAATGTTCTAATTTTTTGCTCCCTCCCCACCACTTTCTCCCCTTGGTGTCCATTCATTTGTTCTCTACATCTGTGTCTCAGTTTCACCCCTGCAAACTGGTTCATCTGTACCATTTTTTAGGTTCCACATACATGCATTAATATATGATATTTGTTTTTCTCTTTCTGACTTACTTTACTCTATATGGCAGTCTCTAGATTCATCCACGTCTCTACAAATGACCCAATTTCATTCCTTTTTATGGTTGAGTAATATTCCGTTGTATATGTGTACCACATCTTCTTTATCCATTCATCTGTCGATGGGCATTTAGGTTGCTTCCATGACTGAGCTATTGTAAATAGTGCTGCAATGAACATTGGGGTGCATGTGTCTTTTTGAATTATGGTTTTCTCTGGGTATATGCCCAGTAGTGGGATTGCTGGATCATATGGTAATTCTAGTTTTTGTTTTTTAAGGAACCTCCATACTGTTCTCCATAGTGGCTGTATCAATTTACATTCCCACCAACAGTGCAAGAGGGTTCCCTTTTCTCCACACCCTCTCCAGCATTTATTGTTTGTAGATTTTCTGATGATGCCCATTCTAACTGGTGTGAGGTGATACCTCACTGTAGTTTTGATTTGCATTTCTCTAATAATTAGTGATGTTGGGCAGCTTTTTATGTGCTCTTGGCCATCTGTATGTCTTCTTTGGAGAAATATCTGTTTAGGTCTTCTGCCTATTTTTGGATTGGGTTGTTTGTTTTTTTAATATTGAGCTGCATGAGCTGTTTACATATTTTGGAGATTAATCCTTTGTCCATTGATTCGTTTGCAAATATTTTCTCTGATTCTGAGGGTTGTCTTTTCATCTTGTTTATGGTTTCCTTTGCTTTGCAAAAGCTTTGAAGTTTCATTAGGTCCCATTTGTTTATTTTTGTTTTTATTTCCATTACTCTAGGAGGTGGATCAAAAATGATCTTGCTGTGATTTATGTCAAAGAGTGTTCTTCCTATGTTTTCCTCTAAGGGTTTTATAGTGTCCAGCCTTACATTGAGGTCTCTAATCCATTTTGAGTTTATTTTTGTGGATGGTGTTAGGGAGTGTTCTAATTTCATTCTTTGACATGTAGCTGTCCAGTTTTCCCAGCACCACTTATTGAAGAGACTGTCTTTTCTCCATTATGTATCCTTGCCTCCTTTGTCATAGATTGGTTGACCATAGGTGCATGGGTTTATCTTTAGACTTTCTATCTTGTTCCATTGATCTATCTTTCTGTTTTTGTGCCAGTACCATACTGTCTTGATTACTGTAGCTCTGTAATATAGTCTGAAGTCAGGGAGTCCGATTCCTCCAGCTTCACTTTTTTCCCTCAAGACTGCTTTGGCTATACAGGGTCTTTTGTGTCTCCATACAGATTTTAAGATTTTTTGTTCTAGTTCTGTAAAAAATGCTAGCTTTCTTTTGATTTCCATTTGCATGGAATACCTTATTCCATCCCCTCACTTTCAGTCTGTATGTGTCCCTGGGTCTAAAGTGGGTCTCTTGTAGACAGCATATATATGGGTCTTGTTTTTCTTTCCATTCAGCAAGGCTGTGTCTTTTGGTTGGAGCATTTAATCCATTCACGTTTAAGGTAGTTATCATACGTATGTTCCTATGACCATTTTCTTAATGGTTTTGGGTTTGCTTTTGTAGGTCCTTTTCTTCTCTTGTGTTTTCCACTTAAAGAAGTTCCTTTAGCATTTGTTGTAGAGCTGGTTTGGTGGTGCTGAATTCTCTTATCTTTTGCTTGTCTGTAAAGCTTTTGATTTCTCCATCAAATCTGAATGAGATCCTTGCCAGTAGAGTAATCTTGGTTGTAGGTTCTTCCCTTTCATCACTTTAAGTATATCATGCCACTCCATTCTGGCTTGTAGAGTTTCTGCTGAGAAATCGGCTGTTATCCTTATGGGAGTTCCCTTTTATTTTATTTGTCGTTTTTCCCTCGCTGCTTTTAATAATTTTTCTTTGTCTTTAATTTTTGCTAATTTGATTACTATGTGTCAGCATGTTTCTCCTTGGGTTTATCCTGTATGGGACTGTCTGTGCTTCCTGGACTTGGGTGGCTATTTCCTTTCCCATGTTAGGGAAGTTTTCGACTATCATCTCTTGAAATATTTTCCCTGGTCCTTTCTCTCTCTCTTCTCCTTTTGGGACCCCTATAATGCGAGTGTTGTTGTGTTTAATGTTGTCCTAGAGGTCTCTTATGCTGTCTTCATTTCTTTTCAGTCTTTTTTCTTTATTCTGTTCCACAGCAGTGAATTCCACCATTCTGTTGCCTAGGTCACTTATCTGTTCTTCTGCCTTAGCTATTCTGCTATTGATTCCTTCTAGTGTAGTTATTGTATTGTATTGTTCATCTCTGTTTTTTTTTTCTTTAATTCTTCTAGGTCTTTGTTAAACATTTCTTGCATCTTCTTGATCTTTGCCTCCACTGTTTTTCCGAGGTCATGGGTCATCTTCACTATCATTATTCTGAATTCTTTTTCTGGAAGGTTTCCTATCTCCACTTCATTTAGTTGTTTTTCTGGGGTTTTATCTTGTTCCTTCATCTGGTACATAGCCCTCTGCCTTTTCATCTTGTCTATCTTTCTGTGGATGTGGTTTTTGTTCCACAGGCTGCAGGATTGTAGTTCTTCTTGCTTCTGCTGTCTGCCCTCTGGTGGATGAGGCTATCTAAGAGGCTTGTGGAAATTTCCTGATGGGAGGGACTGGTGGTGGGTAGAGCTGACTGTTGCTCTGGTGGGCAGAGCTCAGTAAAACTTTAATCCACTTGACTGTTGATAGGTGTGGCTGGGTTCCCTCCCTGTTGGTTGTTTGGCCTTAGGCAACCCAACATTGGAGCCCACCTGGGCTCTTTGGTGGGGCTAATGACTCTGGGAGGGCTCACACCTAGGAGTACTTCCCAGAACTTCTGCTGTCAGTGTCTTTGTCCCCATAGTGAGCCACAGCTGCCCCCTGCCTGCCTCTGTAGGAGACCATCCAACACTAGCAGGTAGGTTTGGTTCAGTCTCCTATGGGGTCACTGCTCCTTCCCCTGGGTCCCTATGCACACACTACTTTGTGTGTGCCCTCCAAGAGTGGAGTCTGTTTCTCCCAGTCCTGCCAAAGTCCTGCAATCAAATCCCACTAGCCTTCAAAGTCTGATTCTCTAGGAATTTCTCCTCCCGTTGCCGGACCTCCCAGGTTGGGAAGCCTGACATGGGGCTCAGAACCTTCACTCCAGTGAGTGGACTTCTGTGATATAAGTGTTCTCCAGTCTGTGAGTCACCCACCCAGCGGTTATGGGATTTGATTTTACTGTGATTGAGCCCCTCCTACCATCTCATTGTGGCTTCTCCTTTGTCTTTGGATGTGTGGTATCTTTTGGTGAGTTCCATTGTCTTCCTGTCGATAATTGCAAGGAGCTAGTTGTGATTCTGGTGTTCTCCTAAGAGGGAGTGAGAGCACGTCCTTCTACTCTGCCATCTTGGTTCCTCTTCTGAGATCTTGCTTTTAATTCTTTTGGATATGTACTCAGAATTGGAATTGCTGGATCATATGGTAGTTCTATTTTTAATTTTTTGAGGAACCTCCATATTGTTTTCCATAGTGGCTATACCAATTTACCTTCCCACCAAGAGTGTACAAGGGTTCCTTTTTCTCCACATCCTTGCCAACACTTGATGTCTCTTTTGATGGTAGCCATTCTAACAGGTGTGAAGTGGTATCTCATTGTGGTTTTGGTTTACATTTCCTGATGATTTGTAATGTTGATCATCTTTTCATGTACTTGTTGGCCATTTGCATGTCTTCTTTGGAAACATGTCTATTTAAATTCTCGGCCCATTTTTGAATTGGACTGTTTTCTTTTGAGTTGTGTACTCAGACACAATCTTATTATTTTGGATATTAACCTCTTATAAGATAGATAGTTTGCAGTTTTCTCTTCCATTCCATAGGTTGCCTCTTCATTTTACTGATTGTTTCTTTTGTTGTGCAGAAGCTTTTTAGTTTGATGTAGCCTCATTTGTTTATAATTGCTTTTGTTGCCCGTGTTTTTGGTGTCATGTCCAAAAAATAATTGCCAAGACCAATGTCAAGGAGCATTTTTCCTCTGTTTTCTTCTAGGAGTTTAACAGTTTCAGGTCTTATGTTTAAGTCTAATCCATTTCAAGTTAATTTTTGTGAGTGGTGTAAGATAGGAGTCCAGTTTCATTCTTTTGAATGTGAATAGTCTAACATCATTTATTGAAGATAATATCTTTTCCCCATTCAGTATTCTTGGCACCCTTGTCAAAAATTGTGGGTTTATTTTGTGGCTCTCAATTCTGCTCCATTGGTCTATATGTGCGTTTTTAGGCCAGTTCCATATTGTTTTGATTACTGTAGTTTTGTAATAAAGATTGAAATCAGGAAGTAAAATGCCTCCAACTTTGTTTTTTCTCAAGATTGCTTTGGCTACTTGAGTTCTTTTGAGGCTCCATATGAATTTTAGGTTTGTTTTTTCTGTCTGTGAAAAATGCTGTTGGAATTTTGATATGGATCGCACTGAATCTGTAGATGACTTTGGATAGTATGGATATTTTAACAGTATTAATTCTTCCAGTGTTTGAGCACAGGATATCTTTCCATTTATTTGTATCCTCTTCAGTTTCTTTCATCAATGTTTTACAGTTTTTAGCATACAGATCTGTCACATCCTTGGTTACATTTATTCCTAAGTATTTTATTTTTGTTGATGCCGTTGTAAATGGGATTGATTCCTTTGTTTCTTTTTCAGATAGTTCGTTGTTTTTGTATCCTGTAACTTTAACAGATTTGTAGGATTTTCCATATATGAGATCATATCATCTGCAAACAGATACAGCTTTACTTCTTCCTTTCTAATCTGGACACCTTTTATTTCTTTGATTGATTGATTGCCTAATTAATCTGGCTAAAACTTCCAGGACTATGTTGAATAGGAGTATTGAGAGTACGGTGGGCTTACTCCTGGAGTTCTTAGGGGGTAGGTCTGTTGCCTGGGGTAGCAGGTAAGCAGGCCTTATGCTTGCATACATGGGGACCAGCCTGGTGCCTGGTCCACAGAGGTGGGCCTGGGGCCTGGATTCACCAGGGTAGGCTGGCAATTTGAGTCTGCCATGATGGGCTTCGTACCTGTGTCTGCATGGGTAATTCTAGATTCTGGGTCCTCAGGCACGAAACAGGTGTCAAGGGACCACTCTGACAATGTGGGCCAATTTGGCTTTGGGATGAGCCTAGCACCTGGATCCATGGGAGTAGGTGTATAACCTGAGGTCTCAGGAGCTGGCCTCAGGGCTTGGGCCATGGGGGCTGGCCCAGTGCTGAGGAAGGATGGAAGTCTGAGTCCACAGGGTCTGGTCTGGAGTCTGTGTTCTCAGGGGCCAACTTGGTGCTGAGGTTGACTGGGAGGCCTGGGTTATGGAAGCTGGCCTGGTGCTGGGGTGGGTTGAAAACCTGGATCTGCAGTAGTTGGTTTTGTGTGGGCCCTGGTTGGAAGTCTCTGTTTGCAGTGCCTGCCTGGAGCTTCAGTTCTTGGGGCCTGATTGGGAGCCTGGTGCCATAAGAGCCACTGAAGGCTTCAGGAGCTGGCCAGCACTAGGATATGCTGGGAGTGTGGGTTTATAGGAGCCCAGTGGGAGCCAGGTGCTATAGGAGCTGTCTGGGCTGCTAGATCTGGCAGGTGCTGGGATCAGTTGGGGGCCTGGGTTCACAAGAACCCATTGGGATCCTGGTGCTGAGGACACCACATGGGGCTATTGGAGCTGGCAAGCCCTGGGGCGAGCTGGGGGCCTGTGTTTGATGCTGTTGTAAATAGAGTTGTTTTCTTAATTTCCTTTGTGGATTGTTCATTGCTATGTACAGAAATATAACTGATTTTTGTATGTTGATTTTGTATCCTGTAACTTTTATGAATTTATTCTACCAGGTTTTTTTTCTCTCTAGAATCTTTAGGGTTTTCTACATATAAGATGTCATCTGCAAACAGATAATTTTACTTCTTCCTTTCTAATTTGGATGGCTTGGTGGCAATTTTTTAAAGGAAAGATACACTTGCAGGCTGCCAACAGATCTTGGTACAGAACAATGCTGTACTGACATTTTCAGAATACTCTCAGGAGTGGAATGCTGCTACCTTTGGCCAGTAACAGTGTGATTAATTGGGTTAGCATTTTTGCTTTGTTATGTTATTTGAGATCTTTGGAGAATTAATGGATTGATAATGTAACTACTTATTGTTGTCACTATATATTGATCAAAATTAAGTTGACTTTATTTACTGCTGTTTTTATCACAGTTCCTGTTCTGCAACAGATCACTCAGAACAATGTTATGATGACCTCTTTCTGATTGTATTCTTGTGATCAGCTGCACATAAACACATACATACACTACACACGCACACTGACACACATGCCTACATATATACTGACATGCACATACCTATTCTAATTATCTTTCTTCATTTCTGTTTGTGCCTCATCTGTTGTCTCCCAGGCTCATCATCCACATTCATTTCCTTTCCCCCCCATTTATTCTTTTATTTCTTACACTCATACTGCCACTCCCATATATTTTCCTACAGAGTGGCAGAGCAGCTGAGGTTTATGAAGCAATTTAGACTTCCCACAAACATTGAGCTAGGAGATGCTGTAAAATGCAATACTACACTTGATGATGGTGAGTGAATGGTATAAGCTTTTTATTTGGTAAGTTTATGTACACAAGCATTCAAGGAAAGTTGTTATTGTGCATGCTTTTTTCAAACTAAGTCACTACAAAAGAAGTGAGAGATTTCATGGCTCTTGTGGCAGTCACAAGAAATAGACTGCATTAATCATGCTGCATAAAAAGATAATAATAAGCAAAGGTTGAAACGTTAAACTTTTAGAGGTCAGTCATAATTGTAATGGTGCTATGTGTCTTCAGACTTCTTCACAAAATGAAATAACATTCTTTCCATAGTCTCAATTATATTAGCATCTTTCAAAGATGTTGGAGTTAAGGCAAAGAGATTAAAAGGAGTAAATTCAGACCAAGAGTGGAAGTCAACTTTTTGAGAATAGACATTCTCTTATGGTAAGAGAAAAAAGTTTTGAAGTCGAAATTTTTAACTCCGGTCCTGGTTTTGCCTCTGCCTTTAAATAGCTGTGTCAACTTTGGCAAGTCTCTTAGGTCCTAGTGACTTACTTCCTAGCTCCCAATTTCCTTACTCTCAAATGAGGGGTTAGACTAATTGGTCTCTAAGTTAACTTTCAGTATTTAAATACCTCGATTCAATTCTATATTTTTTTCTTTCATCTGAACATTATGCTTAGCCCTCTTAACTTGCACGTTTAATTAATGAAGCCTCTCAGTACTCATTATGCATACCATTTAACTTTTAATGTAGGAAAAATGTCTCAAAGCTGTGATAGTGTAATTTAGTCTCTTCTTGAGTGTTGAAAGGGTGATCCAGCAAGTACATAGGTCATACAAGGGGGGGGGGAATGACAATTAAATGTCAGTGTAAGTTAGTTCATCAATTTCTGGTCATGGAAAATATGAATAATAGGAGTCTTATGAGAGTGCATGTGACAGGTTAGCAGACTGTCACAGGACCTTGGGGATATGGGCCAGAAAATGTTGTTGTCCTCTCAGTAACACAGGTTACATGGATCTTTAGTGTAGTACTGGGCCATTAATATGACTCTGTTTCTTTGTTGTGTTAATTCCTAATTCCATTGGTTGATTTTATACATATTTTAGCCTTTTAAATTCCAGAGTGATGAAATCTCACTTCCCTAACCAATTATTATTTCCATCCATTGGACAGAGCTTTACGTGCTGCGTTACCTAATGACCATTTTGAGATGCTCAGGAAATAGTCTGAAGTTTGGGGCTGTAGGTTGTGTACTATCTCTTAGAAAGAGATGGTAGGTAGAGCAGCACCCAATATCTAATACAGACTTACCTAGAATACTGTGTTTTAACTAGTGTAGCTTTTCAAGGACAGTCTTCAAAATAAGCATAATGTTTTTCTTCGTGAAATGACTGGACTATGACTGAGTGGACCTCTACTGCTAGTGTTGTGGTTTATATTTTGGGACATTACACTCAGTTGTTGAAGTAAAACAAAAAAATTAACTAGTAGCATGTTATGTACAAGTCAGAGATTCAGGACTTAGAATACTTTTCATGTCATTTGTTTTAACTCAGCATGTGAAGATACATTATGATTTTTAATCAGTTAGTATTAAATCAATTTGTGTATATTACTAGTATAATTTAGTCAATTAGATTTAGATATTAATTTCTGCTACCTAACAAGTTTATTTCCCTTACTTTTCTATGAGAAAGAAACTGAAGAGAAAAGTGAGAAGGTAGCAAGTCTAGATAGAAGACATCCAACAAACATTTTGCATTTATTAATTATTTAATCACAGAATAACTTTAAGTGGTACTTCCTGATGAGGAAAACGAGGCCCATAGATAATAAGCAGTTTGTTTAAAGTCTTACAGCAAGTAAAGGATAAAACCAGGGTTTGAATTCAAGTAGATTGTGTCCAGAACCTTCACAATGCTATACTTTCTCTTCTTAGTTTTTATATTTCTGTCTCTTCCTTCTTCCCTATCCCCTGCCTTGGATCTTCTATCGGTTTTTCTCAATGCATACATAACATTTGCTTCCAATCTCATGTGCATTTTCATTAAAGTAGAAAGAATTGTTTCCTCTAGAATACTCTTTCCAGGAAAGTCAGTTATAAGAATGGTTTCAATTTTACCTTGGATGGACCAGGACATAGAAGTCAGGCATTCCCTTAATCCTTGCGTGTTGTTTAGGATTCAGCAACAGAGAACTCCAGAGAAGTTCTGAGCCAAAGCTATCAAGGCAAGGGTCCTAGGTAGTGTGCTGGAAAGTGTGAGGTTGGCAGGACTGAAGGAGGAGCAAGAAGTCTTGGGGAGCTGTTAGCTTGTAAAATACCATCAGCATTGGCATGCTAAGTCTTTCCTCTTTTTCTGGCCGCTTATTACTATTTTGTAAACTCCTTCAGTAAAACTTACCATCTCTTATTTCTGAGGTATATGATGGAAGTTTTATTAATTAAGGACCCTTGATGTTTTTTTTAGCTAGATTTCACCATTTAAAGATGTCAGGCAGGAAGTGCCTGTGATTTTTTTTTGGATTCGTAAAAAAAAAAAGTTCTTTAACAACCTATTTCATATCTTGCATCACCTTTTTGGAGTATTTGTTCAAGCTTTTAGGGGTTTATTGTGACATATTACTTAAAAGACATTTTGTATCAGCAGTGTCTCTCACTATATACACTCTAATCTCTGATGTGAAAGGATTACCATCATCCTTTCCTCAACCTCTATTTTCATTAGCTCTTAAAATTTTTTTGACATACAGGAAGCTTTACACAATTAATGCATACAACCTGAGTTTGGAGATAAGTGCAGGCATAACTTTTTTTTTCTTTTAACTTTTTATTTTATATTGGAATATAGCCGATTAACAATGTCGTGGCAGTTTCAGGTACACAGCAAAGCAACTCAGCCATACATATACATGTATTCATAATTTGTTTTCTTGAGTTTCTCTTTATTTGCACCTCACAGATACTACATTTTTTAAAAAACAAATTGAACGTTTCTGGCAACCTGCATTATCAGATGATAATTTGTATTTTTAGCAATAAAGCATTTTAAAAATTTTGTTTGTTTATTTATTTATTTTTGGCTGTGTTGGGTCTTCATTTCTGTGCGAGGGCTTTCTCTAGTTGCGTTGAGCAGGGGCCACTCTTCATCGCGGTGCGTGGGCCTCTCACTGTCGTGGCCTCTCTTGTTGTGGAGCACAGGCTCCAGACGCGCAGGCTCAGTAGTTGTGGCTCACGGGCCTAGTTGCTCCGCGGCATGTGGGATCTTCCCAGATCAGGGCTCGAACCCGTGTCCCCTGCATTAGCAGGCAGATTCTCAACCACTGTGCCACCAGGGAAGCCCAATAAAGCATTTTAAAATTAAGTTATGTACACAACATTGTAAATCAACTATACTCCAATAAAAATTAATTGAAAACATCGAATTAAGGTATGTATATGTATATTTTTAGACATAATGCTGTTGCACACTTAATAGAATATAGTATAGTGTAAATGTAACTTTTATATGCTCTGGGGAACCCCCAAATTTGTGTAACTTGCCTTATTGTGATATTTGCTTTATTGTAGTGGTCTAGAACCAAACCCACAATATCTCTGAGGTGTGCCTGTATATACTTGTGAAACTAATACCGTAATCTATGCCGTAAACTTATCCATCACCTCCAAAAATTTCCTCCCTCCTTATTTACTGTTACTCTAATTATTTTTTTTTGGTGATATAAGCACTTAATATAAGATTTCCCCTGTTAGCAAATTTTTAAGTGTACAATACAGTATTGTTAACTCTGGGTACTGTGTTGTCAGTAGATCTCTAGGACTTATTTATCATGTATAATTGGGACTTTGTACCCTTCGATTAAAACCTCCCTGTTTCCCCTTCCTTCAAGCCCCTGGCAATCAATATTCCATTCCCTGCTTTTATGAATTTTTTTAAATTCATTGTGTAAGTGGTATCATGTAGTGTTTGTCCTTCTGTGTCTGACTTATTTCCCTTAGCATAATGTCCTCCAGGTTCATCCATATTGTCACAAATAACAGGATTTCATTCATTTTTAAGGCTGAATAATATTCCATGGTATGTATATACCACACTTTCTTTATCCATTCATCCCTTAATGGACATTTAGGTTGCTTCCATATCTTGGCTATTGCGAATAATACTGCAGTGAACCCAGGGTGCAAATATTTCTTTGAGATCCTACTTTCAATTCCATTGGCTATATTTCCAGAAGTGAGATTGCAGTATCATAATGGTAGTTCTAGTTTTAGTTTTCTGAGGAACCTCCATTTTGTCTTCCATAGAGGTTGTATCAATTTACATTCCCACCAACAGTGCACAAGGGTTCCTATTTCTCCCCATCCTCGCCAATACTTTGTTTTTCTTTTTCATCATAGCTGTTCTAACCAGTGTGAGGTAATATCTCATTGCGGTTTGCATTTCCCTGATGACTAGTGATGTTGAGCACCATTTCAGTGCTTGTTGGTCATTTGTCTTCTTTGGAAAAATGTCTCTTCAATTTCTCTGCCCATCTTTAAATTGGATTGTTTGTTGTTTTGCTGTTGATTGTATGAGTTATTTATATATTACAGATATTAATCCTTATCAGATATGAGATTTATAAGTATTTCTCCTATCCCATAGGCATCCTTTTCATTTTCTGTAAGGTTTCTTTGCTGTACAAAAGCTTTTTAGTTTGATGTAGTCCTGCTTGTTTATTTTTGTGTTTTTTGCCTTTGTTTTTGGTATCAAATCAAAAAAAAAATCATTGTCATTACTGTCAAGGAGCTACCTACCCCGTTTCCTTTTAAGAGTTTTATGGTTTCAGGTCTTATGTTCAAGTTATTAATCCATTTTGAGTGACTTTTGTGTATGATATAAGATAGTAGTACAGTTTCATTCCTTTGCATGTGGCTGTCTAATTTTCCTAGCACCATTTTTTAAACAGACTGTCTTTTTTCCATTGTGTATTTTTGGCTCCTTTGTGGTAAATTAATTGACCATATATGTGTGGGTGTACTTCTGAACTCTTTATTCTATTCCATTGATCTATGTGTCTGTTTTTATGCCAATACCATACTGTTTGATTACTATATCTTTGTAATACAGTTTGATATCAGGAAGTGTGATGCCTCTAGCTTTGTTCTTCTTTCTCAAGAGTGCTTTGGCTATTCAGGGTCTTTTGTAGTTCCCTACAAATTTTAGGAATATTTGTTCTATTTTTGTGAAAAATGCAGTGGAAATTTCGATAGGGGTTGCATCGAATATGTAGATTTCTTTGGATAATATGGACATTTAAACAATATTAATTCTTCCAATTCATGATCATGGAATATCTTTTCATTTATTTGAGGCTTCTTTAATTTCACTCATCAATGTCTTATAGTTTTCAGTGTACAGACATTTTACATCCTTGGTTAAATTTATTCCTAGGTATTTTATTCTTTTTGAAGCAATTGTAATTTGGACTGTTTTCTTAATTTCTCTGATAGTTCATTATTAGTGTGCAGAAATGCAGCAGACTTTTGTATATTGATTTTTTTGTACCCGGTAACTTTACTGATTTCAATTATTAGTTTTAACAGTTATTTTTAGTGGAGTCTTTAGGGTTTTCTCTATATGATATGTCATCTGCAAATAGAAACAGTTTTGGTTCTTCCTTTTTGATTTGGATGCCTTTTATTTCTTTCTCTCGCCTAATTGCTCTTGCTAGTACTTCCATTACTATGTTTAGTAGATATGGTCAGAGTAGGCATCCTTGTCTTTTTCTGATATTAGAGGAAAAGCTTTTAGCTTTTTCATTGATTATGATGAATTAACTGTGGGCCTGTTTTATACAGTCTTATTTTGTTGAAGTATGTTTCCTCTATACCTGTATTATTGGGAGTTATTTTTTCTTATTATGAATGGATGGTGAATTTTGTCAGATGCTCCTTCTGCATCTATTGAGATGATCATATGATTTTTATCCTTTATTTTGTTAATGTGGTGCATCTCATTGATTAATTTGTGAATGTTGAACTATCCTTGCATCCCTGGGATAAATTCCACTTGATCGTGATATATAACCCTTTTAATGTACTATTGAATTTGGTTTGCTAATATTTTGTTGAGATTTTTGTATCTATGTTCATCAGGGATATTGGCCTGTAATTTTCTTTTCTTGCATTGTCCTTGTCTGGTTTGGTATCACTGTAATGCTGGCCTTGTTTGGAAGAGCTTTAAAAGGATTGGCATTACTTCTCCTTTTAAAGTTTGGTAGAATTCATCAATAAAGCCATCTGGTCCTGGACTTTTGTTTGTTGGAAGGTTTTTGATTACTGATTTAATCTTCTTACTAGTAATTGATCTGTTCAGATTTTCTGTTTCTTCATGATTCAGTCTTGGTAGGTTGTATGTTTCTGAAAATTTATCCATTTCTTCTAGGTTGGCCAACAGTTGTAATGTAACTGTTCATAGTATGGTCCTTTAGTCCATAGTATGGTCCTTATGATCCTTTGTATTTCCATGGTACCAGTTGGAATGTCTCCTCGTTCATTTATAATTTTATTTATTTGCATCCTCTCTCTCATTTTTTTTATTTGTTTAGCTAAAGGTTTGTCTTGTTTATCTTTTTAAAAAGCCAGCTCTTACTTCATTTTCTTTTCTATTGTCCTTTTAGACTCTATGTAATTTGTCCAGTTTGAATTTGTTTTTCTCTTCCTTCTATTAACTTTGGATTAGTTTGTTCTTTTTCTTGTTCCTGGCAGTGTAAAATTAGGTTTATTTAATATCTCTTCTTTTTCCTTAGTGCAGGTGTTTATTGCTATAAACTTTCTTCTTAGAACTACTTTTGTTGCATCCCATACATTTTAGGAATATTGTGTTTCTGTTTTCATTTGTCTGAAGGTGTTTTTTGATTTTCCTTTTGATTTCTTCTTTGACGCATTGGTGGTCAGGAGTATGTTGTTTAATTTCCATATATTTCTGAATTTTCTAGTTTTCTCCTTGTAACTGATTTCTGGTTTCATACCATCATGATTGGAAAAGGTACTTGATATTATTTCAATCTTCTTAAATTTATTAAGACTTATTTTGTGACCTAACATTTGATCAAACCTGGATTATGTTCCATGTGCACATGAGAAGAATGTGTATTCTGCTTCTATGGATGGAATGTTCTGTAAATATCTGTCACATCCATCTGGTATATGTAGTTTAAATCTAATGTTTCCTTATTGATTTTCTGTCTGGATGATTAATTCATTGTTGAAACTAGGAAGTAAAGTCCCCTACTATTATTGTACTGTATATTTGTTCCTTCAGATCTGATAATATTTGCTTTATGTAATTAAGCACTCCTATTTGGGTGCATAAATATTTGCAAATGTTAGAGTCTCTTGCTTGATTTCCCTCTTTATCATTACATAATGACCTCTTTGTCTCTTATTGCAGTCTTTGGCTTTTGGTTCTTTTTGAATGGAATATCTTTTTTCCACCCCTTAATTTTCAGTCTGTGTGTATACTTAAAAGTGATGTGAGTATCCTGTTGTCATCATATAGTTGGGTATTGATTTTTTATCCATTCAGCCACTCTGTCTTTTGATTAGAGAATTTAGTCCCTTTACATTTAAAGTAACTGTTAATAGATATTGATTTCCTATTTCCATTTTATTAATTGTTTTGTGGCTGTTTTGTGATTCCTTTGTTCCTTTACTCTTCTCTTCCTTTATGGTTTGATGACTTTTTTAGTGGCATGCTTAGACTCCTTTCTCTTTATCTTTTTACATCTACTATAACTTTCTGTTTTGTGGTTACTGCAAAGCTTACAGAAACTACCTGATATTTATAGCAGTTTATTTTAAGCTCTTAACAACTTAACTTTGAATGCATTATAAAGCTATACATTCTTATACTCCCTCCTGATAATTTATGGTTTTTATGTCACAATATTTATCTTTTTACATTGTGTATTTATTAAGAAATCATTATAGTTATAGTTATTTTTATATTTTTGTCTTTAACTTTCATTGTAGAGTTATAAGTGGTTTACCATTACAACATTAGGTTATTTTGAATTAACTGCATGTTTACCTTTACCAGTGAGTTTTAAACGTTTATATGTTTTTCTGTTACTAATTCATGTCCTTTTGTTTTGCTTGAAGAACTCCCTTTAACATTTTTCATAAGGCAGTCTAGTGGTGATGAACTCCCTCAGATTTTTCTTGTCTGGGAAACTCTTTATCTCTCCTTTAATTCTGAAAGACAGCTTTGCCAGTTAGAGAATTATTGATTGGTTGTTTTCTTCCTTCAGCACTTTGAACATATCATTCCACTCCCTTCTGGTTTGCAAAGTTTCTGCTGAGATATATGCTGATAGTCTTACAGCAGTTCTTTTATATGTAACAAGTTATTTTTCTATTCCTGGCTTTAAGATTTTGTCCATGTCTTTAATTTTTGACAGTGTAGTTGTAGTGTGTCTAGGCTTGGGTGTCTTGGATTCATCTTGTTTGTAAGTCCATGGGCTACCTAGATCCGGATGTCTGTTTCTTTCCCCAGGTTAGGGAATCTTTCAGCCATTATTTCTTTGAATAAGCTTTCTACCCCCCTTTCTCTGTCTTCTCCATCTGAGACCCTTATAATGCAAATATTGGTGTGCTTTATGGTGTCCTGTAAGTACTTTCAGCTCTCTTCACTCTTTTACAATTCTTTGTTCTTTTTGCTCCTATAATTGGATGAATTCCACTGCTCTGTCTTTGAGTTTGTTGATCCTTTCTTCTGCTTGATCTAGCCTGCTGTTGAACTCCTCTATTGAAATTTTCCCTTCAGTTATTGTAGTATTCCCCTTGGTTATTTCTGTTTGGCACTTTAAATATTTTCTTTGTTGAAATTCTGACTTTATTCATGCATTATTCTTCTGACCTTGGTAATCATCTTTATGAAATTCTCACTTTATTCATGCATTATTCTTCTGAACTTGGTAATCATTATTATGAACTCTTCATCAAATAAATAACTTATCTCTGTTTCATTGAGATCTGTTTTTGGAGTTTTATCATGTTCTTTCATTCGGAACATATTCCCTTGCTTTTTCATTTTTCTGACTATCTGTGTTGGTTTCTGTGCATTAAATAAAACAACCAGTCTTGACAGAGTGGTCTCATATAGCAGATGAACCTTGTCAATCAGCCTGACCTATGCCCCTGGTTGTCTTTCAAACATTTTAATTGTCCAAATCACCTTCTTTGTTCTAAGTGGCTTCCAGTGGTTGAGGGTGTGCCAAGACCCATCAGTGTCCCAAAGGGGAGGGTTGCAGTCATTACATAGATGCATGTTGATTGGAAACTGGACTCTCAGACATCAAGCTGCAAAAGTATGTAGTTTGGCCCCTTCTAGGGAGAAACTGGGAGATGGTGTTTTTGTCCACTCCCTCTGTGTTTAGCCCAGGAATATAGACATGGAAGGGGTGCTCCTGCACTCATCAGTAACTGCTTCTTTGTTTGCCTCTGTCTTGTGGAACTTGAGTGCAGCTTCCATTGATTACCAGAACCAGGCTATTCAGGGGCTCATTACTTGCATGATGCTGCAAAAACTGGGGTACAGATGTGTGTACAGGCTCCCTCCAGAGAGATACTGTCAACTTAGGACAGGCAGGATGGAGAAGGCAGAGGAGGTGTCCACAAACTTTTCTGCTTTCTGGGGAGGATTGCAGTCAGTGCCCAGATGTGGGCTAAATTAGAGGCCTGACCCTCAGGTAGCAGCTTTTAATGTATACAAGGAGATCTCATTCAGGAAAACACTGGGAGATGGGTGTTTTTTGTCTACTTCTTCTGTCTTGAGCCATGGGGTGACAGCTGCAGTGAGTGTTCATGTTCATTAACAACTGTTTTTTTGCTTACTATAGTATTGTGGGGTTTGTTGAGCAAGCCCTGTTGGCTTTCAGAGCTCTATGTTTTGGGGGCCTTATCCCTCTGTTGGGAGTCTTAAAGGTTGGAGTACTAGAAATGTGGTTTAAATCTTTCACTCCTCAGGAAGAAGCTGGGAGTTGAGGATCCTTTTGTGACTGTAGAGCACTGTGCTGGAGCTGGGGTTTATGGCAAGAGTGTGGCTCACCCTTTCCTACTAGTTTCGATGTGGGTATTTTCTTATTTGTCCATTGTGTAGGAGTTGCTCAGCTAGTTTCTGGATTTCTTTTAGACAGAGTTGCTTTGTGTGTAGCTGTTCATTTGGTCTGTTCATGGGAGAAGGGGAGTTCAGGAGCCTCCTATGTCACCATCTTTAAAGACTGTTACTTGCCCAATTTTTAATCATGCTATTATTATTTTTTGATATTGAGTTATAGTAGTTTCTTATATATTTTGAAGATTAACCTCTTATCAGATATATTGTATGCAAAAATTTCTCCTATTACATAAGTTGCCTTTTCATTTACTGTGCAGTAGCTGTTTAATTTAATGTAATCCCACTTGTCTATTTTTACTTTTGTTGCTTGTGTTTTTGGTGTCATATCCTGAAATTATTGCCAAGGCTAATGTTCAGAAGCTTTTCCCTTATGTTTTGTTTTAGGAGTTTTATGGTGTCATGTCTTCCATTTAAGTGTCTAGTTCATTTTGAGTTGATTTTTGTGAATGATGTGGGATAAGGGTCTAGTTTCATTCTTTTGCTTGTGGCTATCCAGTTTTCCCAATACCATTTTTGAAGAGATTCTATTTTCCCTATTGTGTATTCTTGTCATTCTTCTGATAGATAAGTTGTCTGTATGTGCATGAGTTTATTTCTGGGCTCTTAATTCTGTTCCATTGGTCTGTGTGTCTGTTTTATGTCAGTATCATACATTTTGATTACTTTTATTAGCTTTTTCTTATCAACAGTTTTTCAAATTCCAGTTCTCCTTATCCTAAAAAAAAGCCACCACCTTCCCTGCCCCCTAAGCTCCTTTAACTATATATTTTTCTATTCCTGATCGTTAAGCTTTTTAAAAAAGAAAGTCATACATCTGAAACTCTTTTGGCACATTTCACCAAAGACTTCCTAACTGTCAAGTTCCTTTTCAGATCTTGTTTATTCAACACATCCAATAGACCACTCTCTCCTCAGACCTTTGTTTTGGGTGTGAGATGCCATGGTATAGTTTTTTGCATAGTTTTCATTCTATTTTCATTTCCTTTGCCCATTTTTCATTCTGAGCTCAGTCATGTAATAGTGTCCTCTGGTATCTATCATGATCTATCTGTCATGACTACTCAATCAGATAGTCACCAGGTCCTGTAGGGTCTACTCTCTAACCTTTCTCAAATTAATCTACTTCCCTCCACTTCAACATCTACCACTTTAGTGCAGGTTCTTCTCTCTACCCCCACCAACTTTTTTTTTCTAGTTTTTTTTTTAAAACAACTAGAAAAGTGATATTCTAAAAATGAAAATGCCACTCTTCAACTCCCTGATTTAAATTCTTCAATGATTCTCTATGACTTTCAGCATAGCTTTTAGCATAAGGTACACAGTCCTTTTTTATGTGTCCCCTAAATACCTATTCACACTTTTTCTCTTTATTTTTCACCTTTTACTTTAAGGTTTCACATTCTCTTTTGCCTTTATGACTTTGTGTGTGCAGCTTCTTTCTTATACCTCCCCCTCTTCCCTTATCTCCACTCCTTTTGCTTGGCTAAGTCTACTCCTCCTTTAGGACCCAGTTCTGGGATATCTCCTCCTGGAAGCTTTCTCTGATCAGAGTCTAAAGTATACTACCTAGCATGTACTTCTATGAAATACTAATCACTGTAATTATCTGCTTATTTTTTCTTTCCATTTGAAGGCAGAGAATATTTTTCCTTTGGCTTTGAGTCACTAGCAGCTAGCATAATGTTGGGCACATAGCAGATGCCAAATAAGGATTGTGTGAGATTGGTTTGCTGACCCTTACAAAGCCTTGAAAGATATATTCTTTACTATTTGGCAGAACATTAACAAAAGTAATTGTAAATACATTTCCTTTATTTTAGAGAAAGCCAAGAGGTAGATTTGTTAGAAGTAGTTGAGAGAAATATTCATAATAATTAGACAATATTTAATGCAGTGCTGTTTAAATTTTCTTGAAAAAGTCAGTTTGAAATGATTATTTGCTGACTGTCTGGGATGCTTTCTTATTTAATTTGTCAGTGTTGTGAAAGATGAAGCACTGATGGGAAAGTGTGTGGTAAAATGGTCTATAATTAAAACACTTGTGATATCTAGAGCAGTGTAGATGAAGGGATGAGACCAGTGAGGACTGCTGAGACTTGAAATTCAGATACATTCTGAATAAATGGATACAAGGATTATGCAATAGAAGTAGATCCAGATAAGGGCACAGTGACATCAGTGAGATCTAGAAGTCAATGTTGTAGATACAGACACTTAATTTAACCTAACTCTACAGTATACATGTTCACATCTCAAGTATCAAGCCAATGCCAATGATAAGAGATTAGCATAGAGCTAAGAACTAGGATGAGGCTACAGCAATTCATTTGACTGTCTAACCAAAAACAAGAGTAAGCCCCCAATCATACATGATATTAAACAAATCAAGAAATCTAGTTTATAGCGGAAAAAGGAATTGAATATGTCAGTAGGCTGTAGCTTGTGGGTGAATGGAGTTTAGATTATGGCATTTAAGAAGAGGGCCCTGGTCTGAGCAGAAATCCTAGGAGGATTCAGTGACAAATTATATCTTCAGCTCAGTGGATGCAGCATGGGAACAAGATAGGGACTTAAATGTCTACATAGGGGAAAGGTAGGTGATTATAAAATGAATAGTAGTAGCCATCTCTAACATTTATTTAATACCTACGATATACCGGTATTGTGTTAAGCCCCAGGGTAAAAGCCAAAGGAGTTTTTATGAATGAAAAAAGAACTTTATTATTGAAATCTAGATATTTGGTTAAATAGTAAATAACCATTCCTGAGAAACCATTATTGTCACGGAAATTATAAAATATTATTAATCTATAACTTCCTCAAATAAATGCTTTGGAGTTTTGTCAAATTTGGAGTATGTTCACAATAGTATGTTAGGCATGCATGCCAGATATCTACCATTTGCCCCTCCAGATATAACCTTCGTTCTCCAGCCTACTTTATTCCCTGGGAAGCTGTCCCAAATGGATAGAATGATCAGGTTCTCTTGCCTTCTGACTTCTGATTGAGGTTAGTCACTTGGGAACCTAGGTTGAAAACTGGGGGAAGTGAATAAATGAAATTGAATTATAATTGTCTTATTTCTTGCTGTGAGGTTTCTAGGGTAGTCTGGATTTCTTTACCAAAGGTCATTGATCCTTTCAAACTGGCTCTCTCTTTATGACTTTCTCTGGTTTCCAGTTGCTATTCCATTCTCTTGCCTCTTTGGTCCTAGGGGTGATGTTCTCAATTGTTATTGGCACAAGGTTAATGCATTATACTTTGTGTCAGTAGTTTTCAAACTTTGGTGTACATTAGAGTCAACTGGAGGAGTTGTCAAACCAAATTGCTGAGCCCCATCCCCAGAATTTCTGATATAGTAGGTCTGGGCTAAGGCCCCAAATTTGCATTTCTAACAAGTGCCTAGGTGACTATGCTACTGGTCCAGAGACCACACTTAGAGAACCAATGCCTTATAGTTTCCTTGTACCTTGCCCACAGTTTTATTAAATTGTCCCTTTATTAAATACTTTTTCTATTGTCCTAATTTGGGTGTGTCATCTGTTTACTGATGAGATCCTGACATTCTTTCTTACTATATCATAACTGGTCCCAGAAAAGAGAACTCAAAGTAGAATTTTGGAATTAGTTTTATTGTACATTTAAGAAGTGTAGAGGAGGAAAATGCAGATGGGTAATTCACAGAATGTGGTGACATTATAATTATTCAAATTATTACATGGGATGAAGTATAGATGGAAGATAGGGTATTGGGAGATCAAGTGACTGACACTTAGTTATATGGCAGTGTTAATAGACTTAAAGATTGTGGAGTCCTCTGGCTTCTTCTTATGATTCCAAGGAGGGTAAATAGGTAAAAGGAATAATTAAAAACTGTGAACATACAATTAAGGACTTGTGTAGATATGTAAGATGCCATCCACTGCAGAACTGCAATGAAGGAGACTCTCATCTCTTGTAGTTTTAGGGCAGATATGACTGAGTAACCTTTATCCTTAAACCTAGCTACCACCCACCTCTCTACTAAGAGATCTAGCCCTTCAGTACATAAAAGTCTTTTACTTGCCTAGCAAACTAATGCTGATTAACCTTCGAACCCACCTTTGCCATCTCTTATTGACTCAACATAGCCTAGATGGGGAGGTGCAAGACCTACCCCGAGAGGAATAGTTTATACACTGAAAGAGTTCAAAACCTCAACAATCTGTATTGGCATATGTGGGGAGTAAATGCTAAGGTCTATCAGACTAAATTCATTGATATTGGTGTACTCACGTGGAATTTGGGATTTAATAATATATTGGCTTGGGCACTTGGAAGAGGGCTTAATAATCTATGAAGTATATTCATTGAAGCCTGAACTCAATGATGACCTATAGTTAATGAGGTAGAAATGTTTGAGATTACTTGGTATGCTGTAGAAGGAGTTCAATGGTTCAGGGAAATGAAAATCCTGGAATGGATGAGCCAACTTCTAACCATACTCCCTAGGAAGGCCAGATGATGCTCTTTTGTTAAAGCAATAAAATGCATTGGTAAGGGGGATGACAGTATCTTTGAATAACTCTGTGGTTGCTATCTTCTGTAGGAAGGAGATGATATTGGGTTATACTATAATAGAATTGGGTTCTCTGATCCTAATAGGATTGATGGGGGTCTTAGAATGATATAGATCAGCTGGTGGCCCTTAATCACTACAAGCAAGATGTCTGAAACTACCACAAGAAGCCACAGGGATGGGTCTTGACTTACAGATATCTCTGGGAGTTGTTCTTAAACCTTACTGTGTATCAGACTCACGGTGGGCTTGTTGACCCCATCCCAGAATTTCTAATTTAATAAGTCTGAAGTGGGATTTGAACATTTTTAATTCTAATTGAAATTCTAATCAGTTAATGTTGATGCTGATGGTCTGGAGATCACACTTTGGGAACCACTATTCTGTAGCAACAGCTAATTGGTTATGCAATTCTAAGGGTAAAATACATGTGCATCCTTCCAATGTACTACCTGACATGTATAGGCAGAAAATTCCTGCCTTGTGGCAGGTCTTGTAGGAAGAAATGGTAATATTAGTGTTTTGGATATATGCCAATTCACATCCCAGAACCTCTCTGATGAGGGAGAGGCCTGGCCCCTTTGTAAAAGGATCTTGCAGTGTAGCTATGGATGTATATTATACATTTTTATCCAAGCTATCTCTAAACATATTCTCTGATATATTAATAGAGGAGAAAAAAGCATGGACCTAATTTATGGATGGTTATTTATGGTTTACTGAGACAAGCTGTAAATAGATAGGTACTACACTACAACCCCACTCAGGGATGACCCCCTGAAAGCTAGTGGTAATAGGAAATCTTCACAATGTACAGAACCCTTCAATCTTCTGTTGGGGTGGCTGTATACTGGAGACAGGGAAATACTCAGACCCTCTGAGTTATTGGATTCTAGATCAAAACTTATACTGATCCCCAGAGACCTTAAATGCCATCATACTAGTATACCAGTCAGAGTAGAGTCCTACGGAGGTCTTGAGATAACGGATAATGTTCTGAGTACAAGAGCAGTTCCCTATCCCTCAATATATAATGGGAGTAGATATAATTAGTACCTGGCAGAATCGACACCTTGGTCTTCTGATCCATGGAATGAAGGCTATTATGCTTAAAAAGGGCCAAATAGAAGCTCCTGGAATGGCATCCCCCACCTACTCAAGATAGAAGACCAAAAGTTACGCCACCTTCCTGAGGGAATTTCAGAGATTAGTACCACCATAAAAGACTAAAATAAAATTATTCATGTTTAATGTGACTGTTTGGCAACTGCCAAAGTTGTATGGGTCATGGAGTATGAGAGTATAGTTTTGTACACTTGCCCAGGTGGTGATGCTAATTGCACATGTAGTTCCAATTGTGGTATCTTTATGGGAGTAAACTAGCACAGCCCCCTGGAAGTGTTATATTTTCCATTTCCATTGGTAAGGAAAACTTCGAAGTCATTAACATTTATATGGCAGGGACAACAGTATATCTTTACAGTTTTACCATAAGTAATATTCAACTGATCACTGTCACACATAATCCAGAGGGATTTTGGTTTCCTTTATATCCAATAGAACATAAAGTATGTATATTACATTGACAGTATTACGTTAATTTAAGCTAATGAACAGGAAGTAGCAGGTATCCTAGTCACCTCAGTAATACACATGCATGTCAGAATATGGGAGAAAAACAAGTCAGGCTATTTCTTCTAAAGTGAGAAACAAATTATTACACCTGCACCTTGAACCTTGTCCACCACCAAGAGTGAGGCATAATGCTTGGTAAGCCTCTTTGAATTTTGAATGCAATATGTGTTACCTTTAGGTAGGCTGCTGCTGCACATTTACTAGGTAAACTTTAAGGCTGCCAGTTTGAGTAAAGCCAGGAGAAACAAAGAGCTGTGCAGTAGGTCCTATCTGCAGAGCAAACTGTTCTTCCCATGAATTTTATGACCCAGAAAGCTTGATATATTCAATATGTATGTGCCAGAGATACTCTTTGGAGCTTCTGGCAAATCCCAAAGGAGAATCATGGCATAGACCCCTCCTTTGTCAATAACTATTTCCATTTTAAAAGCAATTTTACTGACTTGCTTATGGACCCTAGTAGGGACTGAACACCTACCTGACCACAGGGCACAAAGTGAGTATGTGACCTGAACTGCCCATCATGAACTAGGTGTTATCTAATATCGTGAGCCATAAAATTGGATGTGCCCACCAGCATCTCATTATAAATCAGATGTGACGTATCAAGATCAGGCCTGAAAAGGCCCAGAACGCACAAGTAAACTGCTTCAGTAGGTGACATATTCCCAAAGTACTCGGTCCTGCTACTTCTCTGCCTCTTCCTCAACCCACACCTATAGCTTCATGGGGAATTTCCTATGACTTGTTAATAGAGAAAGGAAATGCATGGTCCTGATTTATGGATGGATTTGCATGGTGTACTGAAATCAGTTGTAGGGAATGGGTGCTGCACTACAACAGGAATAACCATGAAAGACAACAGGAAGGGAAATTCTTCCAGTGGATTGAACTCTGAGCCCTGAATCTAGTTTTGATTAGGGGTAGAAGTAGAGATGTCCTAAGGTATCAGTATACATTCATTCATGGTCAGTGCCTAATGCATTGACTGGATTGTTAGGAACTTGGAAAGAAAAAAATCTTGTGAAGTTGATGACAAGGAGGTCTGGAGGAGACCTCTTGGAATTGTTATGGAGTGTGAGATATTCCTGTCCAACATTAATGCCTAACAAAGATATCCACAGTAGATGAAGCATATAGGTGGACAAATGACCCCTGTGGCTTGATCAAGGAGTTCCTGTATAATGTGGATATGGTGAATAGAAGTATGCAAGGCACAGCAACATTGATTTTCCCTCCCCAAAGTTGATGTGGCTTCCACCAGTTGCTGAGTATACAGCTTGCCAAGATAAGGTATCAATGTTGAACTCCTGATACAGCTTCATCCTCATGGAACCATCTAGCTACCTAGCTTTTTGTGGATGGGGGAGGCGGTGCTGTGTCTTCACAAACACTCAAAGTCCAAGTATTGATTTGCTTTCTCTTTACAGTGCTTCTGCCATTTTTGGACTTATACGATGTTTAATACATCTTCATATTTTCCCCATAACATCACCTCCAATTAATAGGGCTTCTTATGGTGTCAATGATCTCAAGCTCATAGAATTTACTAGTCTTACCATGTGTATATTATTCAGAAACAGCTGGCTTTGTAGAATGGTGGCATGGCCTGCTAGAGGCTCAGCAATAGAGCTAACAGGGAGAATAAGACGCTGTGAGGCTGTGATGCTGTACTACAATGTGGTGAATGCCTTCAGCCAGCATCCAGTAATGTTTTAGAGAGAAGAGAGAAAAAAATCATGCTGTAACTTTTGACTATGTTCTCCTCCCTCAGAAACCCCTTCATTAAGATAAGTTTTATAATAACAATAATATCTCACAGTCATTACTTAACTCATACTTCACTTTTGTCAGAAAATTTTTGTTAGAACAGTACATTTAACTTCTATCTCCCTGAAAAATTCAAGACATCCACAATGTCTAGTAGGGATCCTCCCTTAGATGTGGCACTGCTGTGAACTACACACCCCGAGCAATCATAAGTGGTGTTTCTGCATGTGTACAGTACGCTCCAGTTTTCAAAGCTCTGTATATTTCAAAGCAATGTATAACATTGCTTATCAATATCTGATATAAATAGTATAATAAACAAGGTTTAACAGAATAAAGCATTAGTCAAAGGTGAATGCCTTCTAACTTAAATGGATTTTATTCAACTATTAATTTGTTCTCATCTGGGATAATTAAAAACCACATTGAAACCCTTAGACACTGAGAAACAACCCCAGTTCTTGACTTGACGGCCTGATTTTATTGATTTCATTTGTTTGTGGCTTTAGCTGTGAGAGGTTTTGTACATTACAACTTGGCATGGAATCTTCCACTATATTGAAGACTTTATTTACTCTTAATAGCTGTATCAAGGCCTTTGTTTATATGCAGGTCTCAGCAATTGTCCCTGAGGAACTCTTGGAGTAAAAAATAATCTTTGACATAATTTCCCATATGATTCATTTTGGATTCCCATGTGACTCAGTTGCTGCCAGCTTAGAAAGTACATATACATCATACTGTGCCAATGACTGGATTTCCTTAGTTGCTAATGCTCCTCTCTTCTAGTGAAAAAGGCTTTATAATTTTGAAACTTCTGATCTCTTATATGTGTTAATTTTAAAAAGTCTCTTTTCTCCCTCAGAACTTTGAAAAATAACTTTCTTCTTTTTCTTTGGAGTACTTTACTTTCATTTTGAATTCAAAAGAACAATTTTAAATATGTGTTTTCTCACAGATGATAGACATTCAGTTGCTTATCATGAAACACTTACTACATTCTACCCAAAACTACTTTACAGAAGGGGCAATTAGTGATGGAGACCAATGCCAAACAAATACACAAATTCTATTCTATTCAAGTTCACTTCATGGGTGGTGTGATTTTAGTGTTAGAATCTCTTGGGTGAATTATGATATTGGTGAGGCACTTAATTCAACTAAAACTCATTGCATCACTTTTTAGCAATACTGCTGAAAGTAACACAAAATTCTTTTTCTCTAATTTGCCTCAGAAATATATCATTGTCATTAGCAAGCAGAATGAGAATTGCACCTACCAATTACTGAACAAAAATTAGAGCTGTAAATAATGTGAAGCATCTCTTTCTAGGCAGGTGACCTTATCTGCTTATCTTCCTACCACGTGTAACAAAATAATGGTTGATAAGGGGCATTAACAGCTGTTCTAATTTGGAATTAAACTTTTATAAATCAAATTAGTACTTCCCTCCAATAAAAAATGATCACTGAGATTGATTTAACCAGCAATATTTTAAATCTTCTTTTTTAACTCCCATCTCAGTGACAGAACTGGGAGCCAGTTTCGTATGACTCCTTTTCTTGGTATGAATTTCATGTGCTTAATAAATTTGTTTATTTGATATGACATTATGCTTAAGTTTGTATTTATTCTTCTTCTTAAAAATGAATAATTTCAAATAATTTCATTTGTAAAAATATTGCCCGAAATCCTAGTTCAAAAAAGTATACAACTAAGAGAAGAGAAATTTTGGGCAGAAAGGTACATACATAGAGGAATTTGTGGGCAGAAGGGAACATTATTTAGAGAATTACTTTGAACTAGTTCAATTCATTTTAAGTTTGCAATTATTGGATGATTGTATATATGTAATTACCCTGAAATTGTGCCAATAATGAGTCTTTTTCTCCACGTACATCTTGTCTCCTTTGGTATATATGCTCTGAGTATTAGATTTACTTATGCATATTTGAGTCTCTATACACTTACTGATTTTTTAAGCAAACATTTATTAAGTGCCCACTGAGTGCTGAACATTATGCTAACACTGGGAGGGGGAGGTGTGTGCAGGGATGAATAATTATATATAACCATCATTGTTATATAACAGTAGAATCTTTCAAATGGAACCTCTAACCTTGACTGGTGTTATATAAACTTTCAGGGGATTCTTTGGTGACTGGAGTTCATTTACCATGCTCAGGGTCAGTTGGACCTTAAGCATTTAAGAAATATAATTTAGAAGGAGAAGAAAACTTAATATATACATTGATAACATGTTCCTGTCATAAATAATCTTTAATACTTTGAAGTATTTAGAAATATGAGATAGTATCTAGTACAGGAACTATATTATATGAGAATATTTATTAAATGAAACAAAATTAATTAAATTCTGCCCTGTAATAAAAATTGACATTCACTGATGGAAACAGTTTAAGCTGATTTTTATCTGTTGGCTTTATAGATTTTACCTTTACTGGGGCTCCTTCCAACCACCTCTAAGAGGACCTTTGAAGGAGTTTTTCTCAAAATGTTATGCTGGGCAAATCTAATCTACTCATTAAAAAAAGAAAGTCTACTTGATCAAACGTAGCAACTTTATTTCCAAAAATATTCTTTTATATAACCTAGTATAAAAGAAATAGGTATTTAAAAATTCCTTTTGATTTAGAGAACTGCTGATGCTTCTATTCACTATTCCTCATCTACTAAGTCTCTGCAGGAATTTATACAATTCAGTATCCTAAAGTGGAATGGTTAATTTTATCTAGTATTAGATAAGGAGGAAAAGGTTTTAATAAGTGCTGATAGTTACCCAAAGCTTCAAACCCTAATGACTCCATTAGAGTTACTGGACAACATTAATTGTGATATATGGTAACCCCACAGAACATTCTGGGTTAAACACAACTTGAACCACGTGATCTGTTCCTATTTCATATTGCTAATCAGAAATGTTGCTCTTTAAACAGTTTGAACTGTTTCACATTCTTCTACTAACTGTTTACTATGCTAGGTAAAACTATAACCTTTTTAGTTTTTAATACAAATGTTGGTGAAATGGTTGTCTCTTAAGTTATACATTGTAGCTATTAGCAGATAGACCCAATTAGGAGTTTATAGAAGTAAAAATGGGAGGGGGACTGATTATAGACTCTGAAGAGGTAAGACAAAGTTGTGCCATTTCATATTCATATTTGACAAGTAATTGTTGTATATTATAGTCAGTATGCTTAATGTTTTAAACTAGATTATGGGGAACCAACTGGGTTCCAGTTTTACTTTTACTTTTATTTTTCATTGGAAGGCTGTGTTTACATTGGTAAATCTTGTGCAGAGGTTATGGTAATATACAAAGTTTTCTTTTCCTTTCAGGTGGTATTTTAATCTTTAGGCTTATTCTAGGAAGATGTTCATGGTAGATTGTTAAACAGTAAAATGAATCCCAGGGTATCAAGTAAAAAAACTAATTATTGTACTAGGGGATAACAAACTACTTGAGTACTCATAAGGGTAGGTATGCAAGGAGCTTTTAAACAGGTCACAGGAAATGAGAAAGAAATGAAAATAAATCACTTGTTAGAGATAACAATGAAATGAGCTAGAGAGAAGAGAAATGCTCTGTAAACAGGTACATGAGCAAGTGCTGTAGAGCCTTACAGAAAATCAGGGGACTAGGTTTGACAATTTCATTCATCTTTCATGCCAACGCCACAGTTTTGGTCACTCAACAGGTCAGTTACCTTTCCTTTGTCCTTGTACCATAGGTCGCACTGTTAAATGTAGCTACCCTGTAAATAATCATAACTACCACATTTTGGAAGCTTGCCATGTCCCAAGCTCTGTATTGAGTACTTTACATATATTATTTTAACACTTACAGCTATTTTATGAGGCAGGTGTTATTATCTCCATTTATAGAAAAGGAAACAGACTTGGAGAGATCAATTTATTGCAACAGCTAGAAAGAGCCAGAGGTGTGATGTGAATCCTCGTGCATCTGACTCCAAAGTCCATCCTTTTAAATGTTACACTTCCTGCAATTGGTCACATCATGTATTTTATTACTTAAGAAAGAGTGAATAAGTAAGAAGCTTGGAGTCAAAGTCTGGCTATTTCATTAGTGATGTGACCTTGGTAACATTTCTTAACCACCTCAGTTCTTCTGCTTGGAAATGGGGACACAAATAGCATTTATCTTTTGAGGTATTTATGATGATTCAAAGTGATAATAAAATACTTAGCACAGGTCATGGCACATAGAAGAGTTTTCTAAATTTTACCATTATTATCATTTTGCATATTTTATTAAATTCTTGATTTTGTGAGGCTTTGTATTTTATAGTCCTGTAAAAGCAATGTAATTTGGTAGTGAATCTTATTTTCTCTTTAAGAGAAGAGAACTTTCCTGTTTGAGTTGAATAATCTTTGAATCCTATTTGAATTTTATTTGAATCTGGTTTAAATTGCTCCTGAAACAATATTGACTTTTAAGAGAAGTTTGTTTTTACGATACTGTAGTTTTTTTATAAATAATTTTCTACTGCTTTATTCTATGACTTTGTTTAATTATACTCATAGGTCATCATTTATTAGTTTTCTATGGTCCAGACCACATATTTGTTTGGATATTAGCGACTGGAATTGTAAGATTTCTCTGTGTATTATAAAATAAACTAAAAGTATGAGGGAAAAGTTCATACTTAGAAAATCAAATTTCTTCTAATATTCTTAACTAGGTAGTATAGACTTTGGGGAATGATTTTCCTTGGTTGATAAGTTTTTGGAGAAATTCTATATATTCTTATATTCTCTTGAAAATTCTATTATCTTAGTTGCTATTTCTATAAGAGAATTTAAAAGTATATCACTACTTCTGATCATTAGAGTTAGTTCTGTTTGCAATTCATATTGATTGAAGTCATGCTGTTTCCAGCTTTAAGCCAGTAATATTTTGGGCTGTAATATAAGAGAGTCATGCAAATAAACATGTGTTTTTGACTGTATGCAGTTAATATTTTTTGTTTAAATTTCACATAATAGATTAGGATCTGTGGGGCTATGCACCACATGATTTGGGTAGGTCTGTAATTAACCAAATTAAATCAGAAAAAGCAGATATTACTACATTTCTTAACACTTTGATCATGGGAATTATTGGAGCTGCTGGCATCAGCATGTTGAATAAAGGACATCTCAGTACTAAAATCTGTTTATAGAGATTCTAAAGACTGTTGGATCCATGTTATCTGCTTAAGAAATGATAGGCAATCAAAAGCTAATTGATGATTTTCCTCAACTACTGATAGCAATTTAGTATATTTTACCCTTTATCCCTACTGCCTTGAAATAAATTTACTGAATGTGCTATCTTTTCATGATTATATCAAGGATAGAAGAACCAGATAATAAATGGGTCCTTAGACTTCCCTTCTTTGTGGGAAGAGATATTTAGGATTTTGGAACATAGGAGGGGCAGATATTTGATAGTCTGTTTTCCTTTTTACTTCTGACCATCATGGGTTTTGAGATCTAAACCTTAGGTGTAATTACCCTGATCCTAATTTCCTCATCTGTACAAGAGGAAAAAATGATACTTCCTTTAAGGGTTCTTTTGAAGATTAAATGGCATAATTTATGTGAAGTGCCTGGCATATAATGATGTACAATGAATTCATGCTATTTGTGACCTGGTGTTTTCTTTCTATCTTTTCCCTTTTGTTTTAACAATTAAGGCTTTTTTTTTTTTTTTTACAGAAATATTTTTTATTACTCTACTCTTCACACTATGCTTGGGAACAGTATGTTTAATTTGTTAAATCCAAGAGAAAAGATAATTCACTGACAGAATGAAACATCCAAATTTTTTCATTTAAAATTTAAAAGTAATTTAACTATAGACAGCATCAGGTAGAGCAGACCTTTATTCTGGACCTCCATAAAAACTAGGTTTTTTTCTATTAGAAAAGCCTCTTCTTGCCAGAACTGGTTTTTCCGCAAGCTCAGTAGGTTCTGGAGCTGGTTATTACCGCATTGCTCGCTGCACCCCAGACAGTTGGCCATGGTCGGCTAAGTGACAGAAGATATGACTCAGACTCCAGCGCCGCCTTACGCCTCGTGGATGGGACATCGTAAGACACTGATTTGTGATTCCAACGCGACAGCTGTTTCGGGGAAGGGCAGCAATTTCTTCAGCCACTTCCTGAAGGTCTTTTGGCAGAATGGTATTCTTCCTGAGAATTGATGTGTAGCCTCTCATCTACATACTCATAGGCCATTTTTCTTCTCTTCACATCACGCAACATTTTCCAGTCTACATAGTAACTTCGAACTTGGCCTTTAGCTGATGAAGGAACAACCTCCTCTCCAGCTACTGACCCATTTTTCTGCTCCCCTTTGCAGCAAAACGTCTTCAAATGCTTGTCTATATTCGTAGTCTCCGATTTCTTTCCTCCTCTTCTGTCTTGAACCCTTTCTCTCCCACCACGCCATCGAAACCGCTGTGATCCAGGTCCCAACAATTTCCACTCTGCTAAGCCCTACAGGCAATTCTCAGCTCTTCTTTCAATTGACTTTGAGCAGAAAGTTGCCCACTTCCTGCTCCTGGAGTGCTTCCGGGCCACCACGCTCTCCTCCCTCGCTCTGCTTCTTTCAAGTCTCCTTTGCTCGGCTCTCTTCTCTTAACATTAAAGGCTCTGGGGTCTCATTCCTCGGACACCTTCTCTCTCCACCTACACTCCTTATAAATTGGAGTCAATCTGCAGCTTTTAATGCCAGTCAGCTCTAAGCTTATGAATACCAAATTTACATCTGCAGCTCGGCCCTCCCCTGACTCAGGCCAGAGGAGGAAAGTAGGCAGAGGGAGAATCCTAGGACGGGTCTGCACTGGTCACGACAGGTGGGAGAATAGTGGGGAAGCCATGGGTTTGGAGCTTCAGAGGAGAGGGGGAGGAGGGTATAAGGGGGTGGGCCAGACCTGCCGGATGCTCCGCAGCAGAGAGCCGAGCATGGAGGCCGCTATGTTGTCCTAGCAGTTAAGGCTTTTAACCAAAATTATCTTTTGCCTCTTCCATAACTTATAATCCAGACCTGACTTATTATGTAGTATGGCATTCTCCAAAGTGGTACCCAGGAGGCATGCATGATGATCCAGTGGGATATATGAAAAATGTTAAAACTTCTACTGGTACTTAATTTTTATTTAAAAAAATAAAAGAAATTTAGGTTTAATAATATTTAATTTAAAAGCTAAGGTTAGTGTTTATATGTAATGTATAGATAAATACATTGAGTATGAATGCTGAATTTTTCTTTTTTCTGAATGGGACTGCTTGATCAAAAAAGTCTGGAGTTCATTAATCTATAATTTAGTGCCTGAAAGCAGCTTTATGGGTGACAGGAAGAAGAATTTGGAAAAGCTCTTTCTGAAAACTTTCTTGGGGTCGAGAGTTTAAGTAAGTCACAAGGAGGTAATCTAGTTATGGATGTCAGAAGGCAATGAGGGTCAGTGTTAGTGCTTGGTTCTTTTGAAGTTTTGGTTTCCTACAGTGGAACTTCAGTATAGTTTTAGTATAGTTTTGTTGTTGTTGTTGTTGTCATTGTTGAAAAAAGAACCACCTTGTTGAAACCTGGTTTGTTTCACATCTTCTATTAATAAGGTTGTGATTTTATTTATAAGGAAAAAAATGCACAGATAATATATAGTACAACCCCCCTGTAAATACTCTTATTAAGCAATAGACAAGACCTCCATCTTATAAAATAAATAAATGCAGTTTAAATTGGTTGCTTTGGTACTCAGAAGAGTGATGTAAGGCTCCTTGCTGGGATTGATATGCTGAGAAGATTTTATTACATTTTGAAACACATAAATAAAAGTTCATGCAAAGAAGTAGTCTGTACTCCTGTCATTGGGATTGAAACACATGTAATAGAAAGATATTCCATTGAGCCTAACTTCATTTAAGATTAAGACACTTTTGCCAAACTGTGGCCTACAGGAGAAATCTGTAGTTCTGTTGGATTTCAAAGCCATTTCACAATGTTGCTTCCAGCAGCAGGAATAACAGTTTTACAGACTAGTGAGCTGTTTATTTTGAGAGTCCATTTCAATGATCATAAACCACTGTTCTTGATATTGATGGTTTACTTAGTAGTTTGGAAATTGTGCATACTAGCAAAACGTGAAATGGTTTTAAATTGTTTTTATGAAGTGTCAATTACAGAATGGGCTAAATTCACTTTGACTGCAGAGGCTCATTACTGTGGAGGTCAAGATGCTCTACCACTCTCAGTTAAAGCTGTTCTTTTTAGTGATTCAAAGCCTATTTGGTACTCCTTTAAGACTAAAACTATACCCTAATTATACAATCATGGAGAGTACCAGAGTCATTATAACTATATGTTTCTCTACAATCCTTGAAACACAGTATAAAATACCAAGGTTCTGAGTAGTATTCTACTTCCCAATATCCAAGATTTTATTGGACCAAGAATGTATGTTAGAAAATATCTCTAATAAGTCCTTCAAGGCTGATCACATTATTTGATTACTTGCGGAGGATGCAGATTGGCCTGGCCTGTGAACTGGATATAAATGACTACAAGAAGAAAAACCATCTGATGAATTGAAGTGAATTATATGCTGTCAATTTGAGCTATATATGCATAAGGGATACCTTTTATGGGGATGCACACATTTACTCCAGGAGATTGTTTTTGCTATATTTATATCATACTATATGTAAACATTCAGAAAATATTTGCATGAAAGTAATGGCAAATCTGTTAACTGTTACTCTGAAATGGGTTTCAATATCAAAAAGACAATATATATAAGAAATTTTCTAATGTGCTAGTAGTCATCATGGGATAACTCAGCAGAGCTCTTGATTTTTTTAAGATCTCAAAGGATGTGCCAAGAAATTATATTCAAGGATCTTTAAGGTTTAATAAGATCTAGGGAAAGGATTTCTGTAAAATCAGGCCAGAAACAATTCTTAGGCCTTTGAAATGATTTAGGTTGAGACAACTAATATTTTATATTAACTGTAGATTAATAGTCTATTCTTTTAAAATTTTATAATTAGTTCTATGTTGTAGTATTTTCAGTCAGGAGTTAATGCACAGTTAATTTTACAGACATGAAAAATTATTTTTATTTTTCCTGCTTCCTATTGAAGTGTAAATACTTCATATATTATCTTATTCATCTTTCACAAAAACCTGATAAAATAGATGTTGTTATCTCCATTTTAGGTATGAGGAAGCTAAGGTCTATGTCGGTTAAGTGACTTACTCATAGTCTCATAAGCAATGAATGATAGGACTCTGATACAGGGGTGTCTAGCAGTAAAATCTTTTGCATTTAACTACTACATTATACTACAAATAATAAATAGTATGGGACTTCATGTGAGAAAGAGGTCTCTGTGTGCTGAGAGGGCTAAGATAAGTGGAAACAATGGATTTTGATGAACAACTGAAATTTAGATAGCTATGTATTTAGTAGTAGGTGTGGGGTGGGGTGTAGACATTTATAAAAATACCTCCATGAAAAAGATAAATATATACCTATTTAGAGTAATAATAAAGAGATAGATCAGAAATTGACCTTCACGTTCTAAGAATATTTGAAGCCAGAAACTTTAACAAGTAATTTCTGAGATTCTCAGTGCATTACAACTTATAAGAAATAAGTTGTAACTTCTTTATTCTTTAAATATTACTCTGTATCCTCTACTGCTAAAATGGTTTGGCTTCCACAACTGTGAATTAATAAAGTATTGATTTTACTTAATACTTTAATGAGCATTTTAAAAAATTGGGTACTACTGTTCTTGAAATAAGTTGGGTCCAGTTTAGAACTACAGGATATCTATATATATTTTAAATAAATTTATTTATTTACTTATTGGCTGCATTGGGTCTTCGTTGCTGTGCGCAGTCTTTCTCTAGTTGCAGTGAACGAGGGCTACTCTTCGTTGCGGTGCGCGGGCTTCTCATTGCAGTGGCTTCTCTTGTTGTGGAGTACAGGCTCTAGGCACACGGGCTTCAGCAGTTATGGCATGTGGGCTCAGTAGTTGTGGCTTGCGGGCTCTTAGAGCTCAGTAGTTGTGGCGCACAGGCTTAGTTGCTCTGTGGCATGTGGGATCCTCCCAGACCAGGGCTCAAACCTGTGTCCTCTGCGTTGGCAGGCAGATTCTTAACCACTGCACTGCCAGGGAAGTACCCAGAACCACAGGATATTTTAACTTAAGAAATTAGGACAACTTCAGCGATTATAGAACAGTAAGGATGGTAGGGCATTTAAGTTAGCTCAGTTCTGTGGCTGAACTCCTGAGAGAGATTCTAGGAGAGATTCAAAGTCCTGTCAGAAGTTCAGGGAAGAGAATCATATAGATGTATAAAGTTCTGTGGTAGAGGCCCATAAACAATGGTATATTTTTTCCCGGTATATTTAGTGATAGCCCTCTATTCCCATTTTAAAGCAGTGCAAGAATTTCTCCTTTGGTAGTTCTGCTTTGCAGTTACCCACCTGGTTGGTGGTTCATGCTCTGAGCTGGTAAGTAGTATAACTTAAGAAAAATGCAGCTGAGTCTTTCTGTTAATTTGAATGAAACTAATTTCACATAAATTAATGTGTTCTTTTTATGCCCTTCAACCCTTTGTGACATTTTAGGGCTTGGATTTTTTTTGTTAATCCATGTCTACTTCTACTATTAGATGCCTATGATTCTTTCCCTGGCATTCTGCTCAATAAGTACATATCCTGTGAGGCTATGTGTGTGCTGAGAAGACTTGAGTTCAACTTAAGGACAACTGACAGAGGGGGCCTTGTTTGTGCTCTGAGCTATGTGATTTTAAAATAAAGTGATTAGAGGAATGAGGTATAAGGGAAGAAAGATGGTCAGACATCAATTAAGAAAAATCTCACCCATCTCTTTTGCTTCTGGCTGATGTTAAGTTGGTAAGCAGGTAAAGCTGCCTGTTCTTCTGTCACTCTGTGTGTATTCTTATCAGTGTTTATATAATATTGCAATTAAAGTCCACTAGACTGCATTATTTGGAGAATAAAGCCAACTGGTTGAATTTCCTATGATCATTGTTTTATTTTTATTATTTTTTAACATCTTTATTGGAGTATAATTGCTTCACAATGGTGTATTAATTTCTGCTTTATAACAAGGTGAATCAGTTATACATATACATATGTCCCCATATCTCTTCCCTCTTGCATCTCCCTCCCTCCCACCCTCCCTATCCCACCCCTCTAGGTAGTCACAAAGCACGGAGCTAATCTTCCTGTGCTATGTGGCTGCTTCCCACTAGCTATCTATTTTACATTTGGTAGTGTATATATTTCCATACCGTGCTCTCAGTTCATCCCAGCTTACCCTTCCCCCTCCCCATTTCCTCAAGTCCATTCTCTACATCTGCGTCTTTATCATTGTTTTAAAGGAACTTATATGTCTGAACCTGAGTGAGGTCCATTTGAAAATAATTCCAAATTTTTTCATATTGTCAAATTCCTACGTAGAGGACATTATAGCTCCATGTGGGGACATTAAAATTTTTCTTTGGTGTTATTATCAAGGTAAAATGGCTTTTTTATGAATCAGAGTCACCTATGAAAACTAAAACAATGGTAGATATGTGAGCAAAATTGGCACTTAGGCATTCTGTTGTATTGACTTTTATAGAAGTTGCAAGCAAGTTATTTTGTTGTTTACACATGAGCTAATATTCCTTTAGTGACTGTAGCTTTCTCTTTCTAGAGTTCACTTCTTATATGGAGCACATTTTTACTGCTTGTATTATTCAAGAGGCTTAAGACAGCCCTTATATTAAACTTTAAATACTCTATCTCCAAAGTTTTTCCAAGAACTAGAATGATGAACTCAATCTCTGCAATTTTGCAATTAGTGTATTAACTTAAGTACTATTTTTTGTATCACTGTGCTCTGCAAGTCATCTGGTTAATGTGTTTCCTTTTGTAGGATTTTATCAGAGCATAGCAATTGGAGCACAAAATAAACATTAACAGACTTTTCTTTGTGCTTGCGTTTGGTTATAAGGAAAACTTTTTTCATTTGCCATTTTTATCCTTTTAAAAAGTGCTCCTTAAAATGAGTGGAATTAAGGATTTTGTATTTTAAAGGAGCAATGTGTCAACATGAATAGAAGCACTTATCCAAATAGATTCTCTAGAAGGATAATTTTTAATTTTTGTAGAAGTGTGCACTGTGAAAAAAGGAGAAATCAGGTTCTGTATTTTCAGCTTTTTCTTGACAAATACTGGTTTTGTAAATTATCCAGCTGTTCCTCTTCTGTATGGATTTTGTAGTACTCATAGCGATTTATAGGTCTAGAGTGCAGCTGCTGAAAGTCATTTATTCTCAGTTCTGTATTAAATCCATCATATACAAATACATTAGCATTCAATACATAGCTCAAGGACTTAAGACATTTATTCCCTTCTGAGTTGCTGTCCTGAAAATATTTGTAGGCTATACTGGAAGAGCATCCAGAAATTATTGGGTTGATATGTACTTTTAGAAGGGCTCCTTTTAGTATTTCTATTTAGAGTATTTGAAATCCACTCATTTATTGATACAAAAGGAACAGTCAAAATGAGTCTCCTTGTCAACATTAACAGATTGGTAATACTAATGTGCTTACTTTTGACAAATTAGGACCTCAGCTTGGTCTGCTCATTTGCCGCTCGTGCCATATGTCTACTATTCAGATATGTTTGTATTTCAGAAACTTAATTAATTGCAGTTTTTTTGAGGAGCCCCTGTTTGAAAATAAGTAAGGGAAATTTTCACATCTACTTTAATTCTTTCTTTTCTACTTGAAGACATCTATTCCTCCTTTAGGTGAATAGGAACTGTTTTGACCAATAGTATAATTATAGAGCTTATAAAGATCAATGTGTGTATTGCTTGCTTGTGTTTTTTTTTTACAACACTCATGCTGTTCACAAAATTTTGATGCAAATTTGAAATGTCCTCATTGTTTGAGAATGATGATATTTCTCAAAAATGTATGTGAAGATATCTATTCAGAGAATGTGATTTTCTCTTTATTATCTATTAATGTTAAATAAAGCATAGCTCGTTTCTTCTCTTTTAATCCTCCCCATGTACATTTTCAGATTAATTTTCCTTAATATAATTCTGGACAGGTCCTCAAAACCTTTAATTGACACCAACATTTCATTATATGAATTATAAAATGGTTAACTTGATCCTCAAAGAGCCCTATGATCTCCCAAAATATTTTCTTTCTTTATTTTTTACTACTTCTTTTCACCCACCTTATGATCCAACCAAAATGACTTGCTGAACTGACATGTGCTGCACTTTCCTCCTTACATTCTTTCTTGATATTATTATTTTACTCCCATATAATTCTCCTCTCTCTAGCTTCACATGTTCAATTTCAGCCTATGTTCAAAGACCATCTGCTCCCTGGTCCTCTGAAGTATAACTAATTTTCATTTCTCTTCCCCTTTTCTGCCTCTTTTATGCCCCTATATAATTTTCCACTTTATTATGGTAATTTCTATGCACATCTTATGTTCCTCACAAGGTTATAAATTCCGGGATGACAGAAAGTGAAATATCTTAACTTTTATCTCCTGCAAAGCTTAGGGCAATTTTTTTTTTTTTTTTTTTTTTGCGGTACGCGGGCCTCTCACTGTTGTGGCCTCTCCCGTTGCGGAGCACAGGCTCCGGACGTGCAGGCTCAGAGGCCATGGCTCACGGGCCTAGCCGCTCCGCGTCATGTGGGATCTTCCCGGAACGGGGCACGAACCCATTTCCCCTGCATCAGCAGGCAGACTCTCAACGACTGCACCACCAGGGAAGCCCTAGGGCAATCTTATACACATATATAATAGTTGTTTAATTAATATTTATTGCATTTAACAGGAATTTGTGGTTACGTTAATAAAATCCTGGTTTGACTGTAGATTAAAAATAAAATGTTCAGTGTTTTTTGAAAATGATCCTGAGATGTGCATTACCCAGTCTTAGTAAGTACAGTATTGCATATTGAAAGTAACTTATTTTTGATAATGATTGAGATTCTTTTTTTCAAGCTTTGTTGAGGTATAATTGACGTATAACACTGCGTAAGTTTAAGGTTTGCAAGGTGATGATTTGATACACTTATATATTGCTAAATGATTACCACTGTAACATTAGATAGCACCTGCATCACGTCACATAATTACCTTTTTTTTCTTATTAGTTATCTATATTTTTTAATTTTTTATACAGCAGGTTCTTATTAGTCATCAATTTTATACACATCAGTGTATACATGTCAATCCCAATCGTGCAATTCATCACACCTCCAACCCAGCCCCCTGCTGCTTTCCCCCCTTAGTGTCCATGCATTTGTTCTCTACATCTGTGTCTCAACTTCTGCCCTGCAAACTGGTTCATCTGTACCATTTTTCTAGGTTCCACATATATGCGTTAAAATACGATATTTGTTTGTCACTTTCTGACTTACTTCACTCTGTATGACAGTCTCTAGATCAATCCATGTCTCAGCAAATGACCCAATTTCATTCCTTTTTATGGCTGAGTAATATTCCATTGTATATATATACCACTTCTGTTTTATCCATTCGTCTGTCGATGGACATTTAGGTTGCTTCCATGACTGAGCTATTGTAAATAGTGCTGCAATGAACATTGGGGTGCATGTGTTTTTTTGAATTATGGTTTTCTCTGGGTATATGCCCAGTAGTGGGATTGCTGGATCATATGGTAATTCTAGTTTTTGTTTTTTAAGGAACCTCCATACTGTTCTCCATAGTGGCTGTATCAATTTACATTCCCACCAACAGTGCAAGAGGGTTCCCTTTTCTCCACACCCTCTCCAGCATTTATTGTTTGTAGATTTTCTGATGATGCCCATTCTAACTGGTGTGAGGTGATACCTCACTGTAGTTTTGATTTGCATTTCTCTAATAATTAGTGATGTTGGGCAGCTTTTTATGTGCTCTTGGCCATCTGTATGTCTTCTTTGGAGAAATATCTGTTTAGGTCTTCTGCCTATTTTTGGATTGGGTTGTTTGTTTTTTTAATATTGAGCTGCATAAGCTGTTTACATATTTTGGAGATTAATCCTTTGTCCATTGATTCGTTTGCAAATATTTTCTCTGATTCTGAGGGTTGTCTTTTCATCTTGTTTATGGTTTCCTTTGCTTTGCAAAAGCTTTGAAGTTTCATTAGGTCCCATTTGTTTATTTTTGTTTTTATTTCCATTACTCTAGGAGGTGGATCAAAAATGATCTTGCTGTGATTTATGTCAAAGAGTGTTCTTCCTATGTTTTCCTCTAAGGGTTTTATAGTGTCCAGCCTTACATTGAGGTCTCTAATCCATTTTGAGTTTATTTTTGTGGATGGTGTTAGGGAGTGTTCTAATTTCATTCTTTGACATGTAGCTGTCCAGTTTTCCCAGCACCACTTATTGAAGAGACTGTCTTTTCTCCATTATATATCCTTGCCTCCTTTGTCATAGATTGGTTGACCATAGGTGCATGGGTTTATCTTTAGACTTTCTATCTTGTTCCATTGATCTATCTTTCTGTTTTTGTGCCAGTACCATACTGTCTTGATTACTGTAGCTCTGTAATATAGTCTGAAGTCAGGGAGTCCGATTCCTCCAGCTTCACTTTTTTCCCTCAAGACTGCTTTGGCTATACAGGGTCTTTTGTGTCTCCATACAGATTTTAAGATTTTTTGTTCTAGTTCTGTAAAAAATGCCATTGGTAATTTGATAGGGATTGCATTGAATCTGTAGATTGCTCTGGGTAGTATAGTCATTTTCACAATATTAATTCTTACAATCCAAGGACATGTTATATCTCTCCATCTGTTTGTATCATCTTTAATTTCTTTCATCAGTGTCTTATAATTTTCTGCATACATGTCTTTTCTTTCCCTAGGTAGCTTTATTCCTAGGTATTTTATTCTTTTTGTTGCAGCGGTAAATGGGAGTGTTTCCTTAATTACTCTTTCAGAATTTTCATCATTAGTATATAGGAATGCAAGAGATTTCAGTGGGTTAATTTTGTATCCTGCAATTTTACCACATTCATTGGTTAGCTCTAGTAGTTTTCTGGTGGCATCTTTAGGGTTCTCTATGTATAGTATCATGTCATCTGCAAACAGTGACAGTTTTACTTCTTCTTTTCCATTTTGTATTCCTTTTATTTCTTTTCCTTCTCTTATTGCCGTGGCTAGGTTTTCCAAAACTATGTTCAATAATAGTTGTGAGAGTAGACATCCTTGTCTTGTTCCTGATCTTAGAGGAAGTTCTTTCATTTTTTCATCATTGAGAATGATGTTTGCTGTGGGCTTGTCATATATGGCCTTTATTATGTTGAGGTCGGTTCCCTCTATGCCCACTTTCTGGAGAGTTTTTATCATAAATGGGTGTTGAATTTTGTCAAAAGCTTTTTCTGCATCTATTGAGATGATCATATGGTTTTTATTCTTCTATTTCTTAATATGGTGTATCACATTGATTGATTAGCATATATTGAAGAATCCTTGCATCCCTGGAATAAATCACACTTGATACTGATGTTTGATCCTTTTAGTGTGTTGTTGGATTGTGTTTGCTAGTATTTTGTTGAGGATTTTTGCATCTATATTCATGAGTGATATTGGTCTGTAATTTTTTTCTTTGTAGTATCTCTGTCTGGTTTTGGTATCAGGGTGATGGTGGCCTCATACAATGAGTTTGGAAGTGTTCCTTCCTCTGCAATGTTTGGGAAGAGTTTGAGGGTAGGTGTTAGCTCTTCTCTAAGTGTTTGATAGAATTCACCTGTGAAGTCCTGGTCTTTTGTGTGTTGGAAGATTTTAATCACAGTTTCAATTTGATTACTTGTGATTGATCTATTCATATTTTCTATTTCTTCCTGGTTCAGTCTTGGGAGGTTATACCTTTCTAAGAATTTATCCATTTCTCCCAGGTTGTCCATTTTACTGGCATAGAGTTGCATGTAGTAGTCTCTTAGGATGCTTTGTATTTCTGCGGTGTGTGTTGTAACTTCTCCTCTTTTATTTGTAATTTTATTGATTTGAGTCCTCTCCCTCTTTTTCTTAATGAGTCTGGCTAATGGTGTATCAATTTTGTTTATCTTCTCAAAGAACCAGCTTTTAGTTTTATTGGTCTTTGCTATTGTTTTCTTTTTTTCTATTTCATTTATTTCTGCACTGATCTTTATGATTTCTTTCCTTCTGCTAACCTTGGGTTTTGTTTGTTCTTCTTTCTCTAGTTCCTTTAGGTGTAAGGTTAGATTGTTTATTTGAGATTTTTCTTGTTTCTTTTTTTTTTTTTTTTTTTTTGCTGTACGCGGGCCTCTGACTGTTGTGGTCTCTCCCATTGCGGAGCACAGGCTCCGGACACGCAGGCTCAGCGGCCATGGCTCATGGGCCCAGCCACTCCGCGGCATGTGGGATCTTCCTGGACCGGGGCATGAACCCGTGTCTCCTGCATCGGCAGGTGGGCTCTCAAGCACTGCGCCACCAGGGAAGCCCTTTTCTTGTTTTTTGAGGTAGGCTTGTATAGGTATGAACTTCCCTCTTAGGACTACTCTTGCTGCATCCCATAGGTTTTGGATCATCGTGTTTTCCTTGTCATTTGTCTCTAGGTATTTTTTGATTTCCTCTTTGATTTCTTCAGTGATCTCTTGGTTATTTAGTAACGTATTGTTAGCCTCCATGCGTTTCTGTTTTTTACACTTTTTTCCCTGTAATTCATTTCTAATCTCGGAGCACAGTGGTCAGAAAAGATGCTTGATATGATTTCAATTTTCTTATATTTACTGAGGCTTGATTTGTGACCCAAGATGTGATATATCCTGGAGAACGTCTGTGCGCACTTGAGAGGAAAGTGTAATCTGCTGTTTTTGGATGGAATGTCCTATAAATATCAATTAAATCTATCTAGTCTATTGTGTCATTTAAAGCTTCTGTTTCCTTATTTATTTTCACTTTGGATGATCTGTCCATTGGTGTAAGTGTGGTGTTAAAGTCCCCCACTATTATTGTGTTACTGTTGATTTCCTCTTTTATAGCTGTTATCAGTTGCCTTATGTATTGAGGTGCTCCTATGTTGGGTGCATATATATTTATAATTGTTATATCTGCTCCTTGGATTGATCTCTTGATCATTATGTAGTGTCCTTCCTTGTCTCATTCTTTATTTTAAAGTCTATTTTATCTGATATGAGTATTGCTTCTCCAGCTTTCTTTTGATTTCCATTTGCATGGAATTTATTTTTCCATCTCCTCACTTTCAGTCTGTATGTGTCCCTAGGTATGAAGTGGGTCTCTTGTAGACAGCATATATAGGGGTCTTGTTTTTCTTTCCATTCATCAAGGCTGCGTCTTTTGGTTGGAACATTTAATCCATTCACGTTTAAGGTAATTATCGATATGTATGTTCCTATGACTATTTTCTTAATTGTTTTGGGTTTGCTTTTGTAGGTCCTTTTCTTCTCTTGCTTTTGTAGGTCCTTTTCTTGCTCTTGTAGGTCCTTTTCTTCTCACTTACAGAAGTTCCTTTAGCATTTGTTGTAGAGCTGGTTTGGTGGTGCTGAATTCTCTTATCTTTTGCTTGTCTGTAAAGCTTTTGATTTCTCCATCAAATCTGAATGAGACCCTTGCTGGGTAGAGTAATCTTGGTTGTAGGTTCTTCCGTTTCATAACTTTATGTATATCATGCCACTCCCTTCTGGCTTGTAGAGTTTCTGCTGAGAAATCAGCTGTTATCCTTATGGGAGTTACCTTGTATGTTATTTGTCATTTTTCCCTTGCTGCTTTCAATAATTTTTCTTTGTCTTTGAGTTTTTCCAATTTGATTATTATTTGTCTCAATGTGTTTCTCCTTGGGTGTATCCTGTATGTGACTCTCTGTTCTTCCTGGACTTGGGTGGCTATTTCCTTTCCTGTGTTAGGGACGTTCTCGACTATAATCTCTTCAGATATTTTCCCTGGTCCTTTCTCTCTCTCTTCTCCTTTTGGGACCCCTATAATGTGAATTTTGTTGCATTTAATGCTGTCCCAGTGGTCTCTTAGGCTGTCTTCATTTCTTTTCATTCTTTTTTCTTTTTTCTGTTCTGCAGCAGTGAATTCCACCATTCTGTCTTCCAGGTCACTTATCCATTCTTCTGCCTCACTTATTCTGCTATTGATTCCTTCTAGTGTAGTTTTCATTTCAGTTATTATATTGTTCATCTCTGTTGGTTTGTTCTTTAATTCTTCTAGGTCTTTGTTAAACATTTCTTGCATCTTCTCAATCTTTGCCTCCATTCTTTTCCTGAGGTCCTGGATCATGTTCACTATCATTATTCTGAATTCTTTTTCTGGAAGGTTGCCTATCTCCACTTCATTTAATTGTATTTCTAGGGTTTTACTTGTTCCTTCATCTGGTACATAGCCCTCTGCCTATCCGTCTTGTCTATCTTTCTGTGAAACTTCTATATATAAGGTCAAAATTGTTTGTTTCACATAAATTTTGTTACATATTTTTGCTAATGTCTTTGTATGTAACAAGAACACAGTTGCCAAACTATTTGTTGCACTTTTTCATTTTCTGAACAAATTATAGACTGCAAATAATGGCTTTCAGAATGAGGGACTTCCAGCAGATGCTAACAATAACAGTAGCACATATTGAAAACTTCCCAAAGCTTTCCAGAAAAAAAAATTTTTTTTCTCAGGATAAAACCCAAGTGAATAGATAATTAGAAGAAAGCTTTTCCCTTCAGGGAGCCAAGTAACTATATTTTAGTACTAACATACATTATTTTCACTGTGAATCCATTTTTTACTGCATGTTCAGATGTCCCTCTTTGCTTTTTTGTAACATTAACTGCAATGATGTTCTTCTTGGAGTTCATGAAAATATAATTAAAGGAGATTTTTAAGCAAACAAACAAACAAAAATGATGGCTATCTCCATAATTACTGTTTGTGTGTGTGTGTTTGTGTTTGAGATGAGAACATTTTAAATCTACTCTCTTAGCAACTTGCAAGTTTGTAGTATAGTATTAATAATTATAATCACTATGCTATACATTAGATCTCTAGAATAATGACTGAGATTCCTAAAGCACCCAGATGACCTTACTAAAAATTCTCATTATAAAAAAGCAAAACAAAATATAGTGGGGCTCACAGTTTTAAATTATTGATTTTACCAGGCTATTGGCAAATATTGAGTTCTTTACTTTATTCTTGATACGAGTTTGTTTTCTGATGATTTGACTCAATATAACAAAAGCAAATTTCACTTACATATTTCAGTTGTTAGTTCTAATTGTTTTCATTTGGAAATTTTTAATTTTTTAAGTTTTGTCAAATTGCCAAAAAAAAATCAAGTATTATTGAGAAACTTAAAGTGAAAAATAGCAGTTCCTTGTGTAGCCCCTCTCCACTTCCCAGTTATTCTTCTTAGTCATTTTAAAAGTCTTTTGGTTGTTTCCTTGTATATTTAACTGTATGTTTGTAAATGATAAGAGAAAACTGTTTTCAGTCCTTTTTACCTTTATCAAAATAATACTTGTAAAAAGTCAAATAATGCTGTATTGAAGAATGTCAATCCCATTTCCCAATCTTCTTATCTTCCAGTTCTAATGCTTCTGAGACAATGATTTTAAATCTTTTTATTCTTCTAATATTTGCATCCATATTTTGAAATATCACAGTGTACTATTTTTCTTGATTTTTCAGTATTAGATCTCTATCAACTTCCTTTTAGAGAAGCTTAAGATTTAGTGTTCTTAACAGTTCTACAAACACTACACACATACACACACAGATCTTCCTCCTATCCTTTCGACAGTTATTTTGGTTTTTGATTCAGCCAATATCAAGGGATTATGTTACAATGACTCTATAAATATTTTTTACTCTGAACCATATAGGGTAATATGATTACAGGTTGTTCCTATATAACTTTTTTTGTTGTTTTTTTCCAGAGTTGATAATTTTTTATTTTTTACTTGCTTAGTTTTTCTTTCCTTTTTTTTTTTTTAAAAGTTTTTTGATGTGGACCATTTTTAAAGTCTTTAATAAATTTTTTACAATATTGCTTCTATTTTATGTTTTGGTTTTTTGGCCCCAAGGTATGTGGGATCTTAGCTCCCCAACCTGGGATCAAACCTGCACCCCCTGCACTGGAAGATGAAGTCTCAACCACTGGACCATTAGAGAAGTCCCTGCTTAGTTTTTTATGTACCTACTAATTCAGACTATGGCTTTTTGAATAGTCTGAAGCTCCAGTCAATGTGATCAAACATATTGTAGTGTTAGGATAGACTAGATTGTCTGGAGTAACAAACATACTCCAAATCTCAATGGCTTTCAACAATAGAAGTTTAGCTCTTCATCACAATAGGTTTTCATTGTGGTCAGAAGCAGATCTGTCCACATCATCTTCCTTGGAAGTTTCAGAATATGGGAACAACTGCTATCCAGAGTATTGCCAATCGTGTATAAGAGGAGGAAAAAAATGTAAACCACATGCTTGCTTTTAAGGTTTCTGTGAAACATCACATTGAAACACATTTCATTGTCAAAAGGAAATCAATGGCAAATATCCTGCCCCATGGGCAGGGAAAAAAAATCTCTTAGGAGAAGGGTAGAGAATATTTTTGAACAATAATACAGTTTACCACATGCATTAGGTAAAATGTAAGTTCAATTCTTTAGTGCTCCTTATTGTTTTCTACTTTTTCTTTTTCCACAGCATCCCATTCTTATATTATGACTCTAATTTTAAGCTCTTCATATATCTTTCTGGTGATACTGATGAATATTTTTTGATGACTTTTTTTCTCTTTCTAGCATATATTGCTTTCTTCCATGTCTTTTTTTTCCTTCTTTGTTTATTTTGGTCTGTGTTTCACTTTGAAGCCTTTCATCAAATGTTTGATGATCTTTAGGTCTACATTTGAATGAGGCATTAAAAAGCTGACTTGAGGATCTGTTTCTAGGTCTTGTTGATTGGCCTATTTCATTTTGGAATCTTTCAGGTGTTGGAGAACCTCAAGCCTGAGAATAAAGATATTTTTCTCAGGGCAGTTCAGTGTTTTCAAGGAAGTTATCTTTTATTTCTTGTGTGTGGAAGATGCCTGGTTCCCAGCTTTTTGCATATGAGGAGACAGAGGATGCTGGGGGAAGGGTCTTGTGACTTAGTACATGGGCTTTTAATTAATCCATCTTTTTTTGCCTTCAGTCTCATCGTTGCTCTTCACAGTACCTGAAGTCTCTAGGTGTTGACCTTCTCCAGTTTAATCTCTCCCATGAAAATTATAATACTGTCTTGGTGGTAGTATCCAGCGCAGGGGATGGGAGAGAAGTATGTATGGGTATTCCATGCCCCATGCTGACAGGCTTTGAATGCTTAGTCTCTCTAAGGGTTCTATGAAATGAATCAGCTCTTTTTTTTAATCTTTATTCTCCTCTTTAAGCTATAGCTTTTTCCTTCCTGTTAAGTACATTATCCATCTTTCATTAGCTCCCCTCCCCACATATGTTGAAAATCTCATTCAATGATGCCTTTTATTTTCTTCGTTTGTGTCTTCCCCCCCTTTACTGTTTTAGTGAAATTAGGGGGAGAGAGAAGATAAAAATGTTATGGTCAAATAACCATAAATTTGTTGGTAGAATTTCAAAATAGTGGAATATGGGCCATTAACAGGTCATAGCTGAGACTTCGTGGTAGGAACTCTGAGGATGAATGGTTGAATCTAATTATTTTAGAAGATGGAAATGTGGAGAGAGCTGTCCTGGTTCTAAAAGCAAGACAGAGAGGGACTTGTACAAAGTATGGCAAAAAGACCAGAAGTGCTGGTCAACAGGGTTTGTTAGATTGGGAGCACATTTAGAGAGTTTTCAAAGCTAGATTACAGTGTTTTGATGTTTTTTCAATGTGTACAAAATTTTTATTAGAGTAGTAGCTGCTTTCAAAACTTTATCCTTGACCTGATCGTTATATCTAATTATTACCTTCAATATAGTAGAATTGGATTTTTCAGTCTTTTTAAAAGATGCCTTTATATTTACTTATTTTGGAAATGCTGAATGATGGCATTATGTAGTGGAAAGGATGCCTCATTGATGGGAAATTTAGGATGTGAATTATACTTTGTTAATAAGTTCCTTTTTGTCCGTGCTGGGTCAGTTTATCAGAGGGTGAATTCTATTTCTAAAATTTCATGAATCTAGACAGTTATGTTTTCTATAGTAAGAAGATAGGAGAAAATAAACACATAAGAGATAAAGCCAGTCAGGTGGCAACTAAAATTTGCAAAATGGAGGAAGTTTCCAAGGACCTGGCACTACACGAATGTTTTAAATTCATAGCTATTATGAATTATGGAAACACACTGAGGCTTTGGAGGCAGTGACTTGGAATTTGAATCATGATTCTCCCAGTATCTAACTGGGCATATTACTTAACTTCTTTGTGTCTCAGTTTCCTAACTATAAAACAGGTAAAATATTACCTCATTTAGCTGTTTAGAGGATATAGTGAGATAATGAACCTGGAACATAATAAGCCCTTAATAGTTATTATTATAGCTTAAAAAAATTAATAGTGAACTTTACAGAAGGACTCTAAGGCAAAAAGAACATGGTTTTAACAGTCGGGTGGCTTTAGTTTGAAGCCCACTTCTGCTCCTTTCTAGCAGTATGGCTTTGGGCTAATTATTGACCCTTTCTGAGTTTATTTCCTCCTATTAAAAATGGATATATCTGAATCAATTATATTAATTGAAATAAAATGTAAGTTCCTTACTCATAGTAGGTCCTCAGTAAGCTGCAGCAATTATTAATTTTTGATATTTCCTGAATATAAAATATTATGATAGAATAGCTTCTTTTCAATCCTAGTTCAAATGTTTGTTTCTTTAAAAAAAGCTCTCGGGCTTCCCTGGTGGCGCAGTGGTTAAGAGTCCACCTGCTGATGCAGGGGATACGGGTTCATGCCCCGGTCCAGGAAGATCCCACATGCTGTGGAGTGGCTGGGCCCATGAGCCATGGACGCTGAGCCTGTGCGTCCGGACCCTGTTGCTCTGCAACGGGAGAGGCCACAACAGTGAGAGGCCTGTGTACCGCAAAAAAAAAAAAAAAAAAAAAAAAAAAAAGAAGCTCTCTAACAGATATACACACAGCAGTTAAAAAACAAAAGACAAAAAAACAAAAAAAAAACAGCTGACATTACCAAATTGCTTTATTGTCTGATAATTTTTTTTATTACAGTCCAGTCCCAGTAGCTTTGTGACTTAAATGTAAATTTCATCTTATCAGCATTGCTTCATTTATTGGAGTTGAAGTTCTCCTTCCCTGGGGTAGATGTCCTTTTCTGTGCTGATTTGCTAGTTCTTCACCAGTGACAGCAGAATTCTCATTACTCTCGGCCCTGCCAACAGTGGAAGTGTGTGTAAATCCTCAGAGTCTAGGGTGTGAATCAGTTGGCATTTTATGGAATTTCACACCTGGTTCTTCTTTTTTAGCCTGCACATCCTTTCCCTGGCATAGATAGAAGTGGTTATGAACAATGTCCTTACCAACATAAATCAGGGAGGCTGGAAAGCAGAAGATCGAGGTCTTTTGGTAGCACTCTAAATCCTCCCTTGAAGGATGAGGTGTTTTTCCTTTTTTATGAAGAGGTGCTTGTAAAGAATGAAGATGACCATCTGCACTTGTTAACATACACTTTGGACTTTAATACCAAAGCAAAAAATTCTACACAATTCTCCATGCCACAAATAACATATTAGTAACCTTTTTGCCACCTCTGACATATCTCTCAGAACAGTGCTGAGACATACAGGAAAGTTGTTGAAAGTGATGTTTATGATGCTATAATAAAAAAGATACCAGATCAAAATAGTCTGAAATCACTGCAATTCCATCAGGTTTTAAACTAGAGTGTTGTTTTGGGCTTCTGAGAGTGATGAAACTGATGGTTGAAGTAAGAGCTCATTTGTAGAAGGAGGGTACCATGGCCTTGCAGTGCTGATTGACTAGTTTGAATAAACAGTCTGGACACTGCTTGTTATATCATGTGTTGCTTGCCATCTGGCCCTGCTAACCTACACAGACTTATGTATTTTATTTTATTTTTTGCGGTACGCGGGCCTCTCACTGTTGTGGCCTCTCCCATTGAGGAGCACAGGCTCCGGACGCGCAGGCTCAGCAGCCATGGCTCACGGGCCTAGCCGCTCCGTGGCATGTGGGATCTTCCAGGACTGGGGCACGAACCCGTGTCCCCTGCATCGGCAGGTGGACTCTCAACCACTGTGCCACCAGGGAAGCCCATACATAGACTTAGTTTTATCCAAATTCTATATGTTGAGGCATCAAGCTTTCTCCATTTCTCCCCACCAGGTAATTCGTACAAGCATAGAATATGTTAATTACTTGAACTTGTACAGTTCTTTCTTTGAAAATATTTTCCCCTCGAAGACATATTTAAAGAACCCTGGAGTCTATCATTTCAGAAAGAGCAGTAATTTACTGTGATGCTTGCCTTTGCTGATTATCGGTGCTATTTTTACTTCCTCTTTGTGTTATTTTGCATTATCATTTTTAGCATTATCTCTGCTTTTGTGAAATAATTTTTTCCTGACAAATTTTAAATCACTTTAGGCTTTATAATCTTGTTTAATTTGTTTCTCTTTCCGACTCGGGTGGGGACATTTCTTTCCTTACAATCCACATGGACCCTTTTGTGAAACCACAGTGGGAATGTGAGCTGTCTGTTTTCTTTTTAAAAACACTTATGCTTTGTGGTTTGTGGAAATGTAAACTTTTCTGACATTCATATATCCTGTCAACATTTTATATTCTAAATTTCCTTTGTAAAATATCCTTATAATCTAGTATTCCATCCTGAGGTAGGTCCTATTTCCCACTAATGTAAGCTGGAGTGTCTTATGGTCAGTAGTAATAAACTTTCCTCTCTTCTCAAAATCTACATTATTATCTCCAGTCAGCTTCAGGGACAACTGACTTTCTTTTTAAGTGGATGTTCTGCTTTATGGCTTTTGAAAACAGTCCTAAAAAAGTTAAAAAAAAAATCACCCCTTTTGATCCTGCAGGTATAGCAATTTTTATAACATAGTAATTAGGTTGGGTAAAGTCTCCTCTTATTTGCTATGGGAATTAAATTTCTTAAATGACAATACAGTGTTTTTTCTATTCCATGTGAAAATTTATGGTTTGTAATAATAATCATTGTCTTTTCTCTTCCTTCTTTTCCATATATTTTTAGTCTAAAAAACATGGGACTATTGTTATCTTGATTGGTGGTTAGTGATTTGTAACCCATTTCTTATCCTCAACTCAATTTCAGAGCTTTTGACTACCAGTTACATCCTGACTTTCATTTCTTTATCTCTTAAGTACAAACAATATTATACTATTACACTATTGAAAGGTATTGAGTATGTTTAAGTGAGGTAGTTTATGTAAAACTCTTAGAACAGTGCCTGACACATAGTAAATGCTACATTTGTGTTGACTATTAGTTGATTTTTTAAAAACATATACATTTTGTTCAGATAGAAGAACTCTGTGTAGCTGGATATGTAAGAAAAAACCCATGAACTAGAGGCAAAATCATTGCAAATGAGGCATTTCCCTCTGATTTCTCTTTTCTGAATTATTTTTCTATTCCAACTACCCCTGCTGACCATACAGAGTGCTCTAGTTTTGAGATTTTTATACTGAATATGGACAATAAAAATATTCTGAATAAATGTAGGTATTTGGAATGACAGCCTTTTTGAACTATAGAAATGATCTTATTCAGGGAACAGCCATGGATTTTTTAGATGCTTTATATTCATAAATCTGGTGATGTTATGCAATATAGTTCCAAGCCAGAACTAATGAGAAAGCACACCTCTGTCTCTTCCTTACTCTACTTTATTATGCATTATATAATCAGCCTTCACATTAAGATGCCTTAATTTGTTAGTCATTGCAAAATGCCTCCCTCTTGGCACATGCAGTTTTGCTATTTCTGATGTACAGTTTTCCAAATGTTGTTTTTGAAGATCATTTACATATTTTTCAAGTTTCATGGTTAATTTTTAGACCTTTTAACTACTTGAACTCAGTTAAATTACAGGCAGTGTTCTTAGCATTCTGTTCCTCTTGAGTTTAAAGCTTGACTTTGCTTTAAGTTTGGGGAGATTTTGAATGTTTTCTGAGAATATATATATTTTTTTTTTGCGGTACGTGGGCCTCTCACTGTCGTGGCCTCTCCCGCTGTGGAGCACAGGCTCCGGACACGCAGGCCCAGTGGCCATGGCTCACGGGCCCAGCCGCTCCGCGGCAAGTGGGATCTTCCCGGACCAGGGTACGAACCCGCGTCCCCTGCATCGGCAGGTGGACTCTCAACCACTGTGCTACCAGGGAAGTCCCCATTTTTAATCTTACCATTCCAAACGCATCTGCTTGCCAACGTGAGCTAAGTTTGTATACATAATCACTGTTGTCAGGATCAGCCGTAGGCAAATATAGGCACACAGGCAGCCGCTGCTTATTAAAACTTATCTCCCAAAAGGACTTATAGGCAGACTGATTGTATGAATGATCACTGACATTCTTCTGTATCAGTGCACTTGATGTCTTAAATTTCTTTTGTCAAATAAAGAAATGGATTTATCAGTGACAATCACATAATATGTTGTGATTCAATGTTATCCATACCTGTAGTGTTTGAATTTCAAAGGTGACATTATGGGGAGGGTGCTTCTTCTTTTTTTTTTTTTAAATTTTTATTTATTTATTTATTCATTTATTTATGGCTGTGTTGGCTCTTCGTTTCTGTGTGAGGGCTTTCTCTAGCTGCGGCAAGTGGGGGCCACTCCTCATCGCGGTGCACGGGCCTCTCACTATTGCGGCCTCTCGCTGCGGAGCACAGGCTCCAGACGCGCAGGCTCAGTATTTGTGGCTCACGGGGCCAGTCGCTCTGCGGCATGTGGGATCTTCCCAGACCAGGGCTCGAACCCATGTCCCCTGCACCGGCAGGCAGATTCCCAACCACTGTGCCACCAGGGAAGCCCGGGGAGGGTGCTTCTTGCCTAATGGATTAATAATGAAAGTGTAGGTGCTGGATGTGAGAGAGATTTTGGAATTAGAGGAATTTCTGGGACCTGTCAAACCACAGCCACTATCTTTTCTGTATTTAAGGTCATTCCTAAAATTATTTTATGGATAAAATATTTTACATGTGTTGCCGAATTTCTCTATTAGGACTACTTATGAAGGGAAAGCTAATTGTAAAGCAACAGCAAATGTCATATTGAGCCAATCCATACTTAATGCTTCCATTTTGCACTCTGGCTACTTTAGGTCCTCTTCCAAATATGGTATTCCCTTCTCATCACAAGTCTGCATTTCTCAGAATCTAGGTTCTGGCCCACCCTTTCCTTCTCCTTCAGTCTGAGTGAGACACACCTAACCTCTATGGTCCCACTCCCTCCGAATCATGGTTTTTATTTGAGATAACACTTTTTTTTAAATGGGTTCTAGACTTCTGAGTTCCATATATTTATTTATTTATTATTATTTTTAAATTTTAATTTAATTTAATTTTTATATAGCAGGTTCTTATTAGTTAAAGAGATAACACTTGTTATTGGGTTCATTTAATATGCTTAGAAAATACTTGTTCCTGATTAATTACTCCTTTAGGGGTACTGGCATAAAACAAAGGACAGCTGAAGATACTATGCTTTAATCCAAAGTAATGAATTTGTAATGGTGGAACTGCATAGATTAGGCAGAGCAGTAGAGGCGTTGCATTTTTGGAAAGGTCACCTTTCCAACACCAGTCCAATCACACTTTATAGGAAACTGCCTGTGTTGTTTATGAATCTACTCCACTTGAGCGATTGTAGAAAAGAGGCAAAATGAGAGAGCAGCATCACTTAGCATCCTGTAGTTGAGAAACTGAGAATATGTTTGCTAACTGGGCAAAAGCATACAGTGTCATGGGAGTTAGAAGCAAGGAATGTAGAACATAGAGTAGTGTTAAAATAGTAGTGAAGAAGGGAGCAGGAAGAAACCTCTGGGCTATCTCTGTCTCTGTCTCTGTCTCTCTCTATTACAGTTTAAGTAGTTTCACATACATATTATCTTATTATAATCTTTTGAAACCCTCCTTATGGTATTATTCACTCTTTGTAAAGTTATCTAAGCCTCTGGAGTAAAAGATTTGCTCAAGGACTTGTTGACTTGCTGGGAAGCAGTTGAGCTAAGATTGTATCCAGATCTTTTAGTTCTAAATGTTTTTTTTGATTGTTTATTTTTGTATAATACAGCTTCAGGGTCAAGATTGAGGTTTGACGTTTTAGACTTATGTTCAGAGTCCTAAAGCTGATAAATAAAGTGTTGTAAAAGTATGTCACCAGTGTTTGTGAATAAAAACAGGGTGAGACAACCAAGAGAAACACGAGAAGACTGATTGTCTTAGGTTTCATCCTGTGGGATATTTAGGTTCTTAAGAATGGGAACTTGGGTTAGAGGGTTAGAGTCATAGCCTGTAGCTAAAAGCTTTAAAAAGGTGAACATTTGTAAGTATGTTTTAGAGAGCTGTTTTTCTTTTTGGCTGCGCCATGCAGCATGCAGAACTTCCCTGACCAGGGATCGAACCTGTGTCTCCTGCATTGGAAGGGCAGTATCTTAACCACTGGACGACCAGGGAAGTCCTGGAGAGTTTTTTTAATTGATGTATAATTGACATTCTATATCACATACAATATCATAGTTTCAGGTATACATCATAGTGACTTGATATTTATATACATTTTGAAATGGTCATTATGGTAAGTCTAGTTAACATCTGTCATCACACAAAGTTTTCACAGTATTATTGACTATATTCCCTGTTCTGTACATTACATCCCTGTGACTTATTTATTTTATAACTGGAAATTTGTACTTTTTAATCCCCTTCACCTATTTTGCTCACCCCCAATTCCACTCTCCTCTGGCAACCAGCAGTTTGTTTTCTGTATCTGTTTCTGTTTAATTTTGTTTGTTTTTTTAGATTCCACATAAGTGAAATCATACAGTAGTTGTTTTTCTCTGTCTGACTTATTTCATTTAGCATAATATACTCTAGATCCATCTATGTTGTTGCAAATGACATTTCATTCTTTTGTATGACCGGATAATATTCCATTGTATGCATATACCACATCATTATCCATTCATCTATCGATGGGCACTTAAGCTATTTCCATATCTTGGCTTTTGTAAATAATGTTGCAATGATAGGGTTGTATAAATCTTTTCAAATTAGTATTTTAGTTTTCTTTGGATAAATACCCAGAATTGCTAGATTGTATGATAGTCCTATTTTTAATTTTTGGGAAACCTCCATATTGTTTTCCACACCAGTTTACATTCTCACCAATAGTGCATGAGGATTCCCTTTTCTCCACGTTCTCACCAACACTTGTTTATGTCTTTTTGATAATCACCATTCTGACAGGTGTGAGATGTTGTCTTCTTGCGGTTTTTATTTATTTATTTATTTATTTTTGCGGTACGCGGGCCTCTCACTGCTGTGGCCTCTCCCGTTGTGGAGCACAGGCTCTGGATGCGCAGGCTCAGCGGCCATGGCTCACGGGCCCAGCCACTCCGCAGCATGTGGGATCTTCCCGTACCGGGGCACGAACCCGTGTCCCCTGCATCGGCAGGCGGACTCTCAACCACTGTGCCACCAGGGAAGCCCCTTCTTGTGGTTTTGATTTGCATTTCCCTGCTGATTAGTGATGTTGAGCATCTTTTTATGTATCTGTTGGCCATCTTAATCTCTTCTTCAGAAAAATGTCTGTTCAGGTCCTCTGCTCAATTATTTTCAGGCTGTTTTTTTTATATTAATGTATACGTTTTTAAAATATACTTTGGATATTAACGTCTTATTGAATAAATGATTTGAAAATATTTTCTATTTATTAGGTTGCCTTTCATTTTGTTGATAGTTTCCTTTACTGTGCAATGGCTTTTTAGTTTAATGTAGTCTTATTTATTTATTTTTGCTTTTGTTGCCCTTGCCTGAGAAGACAGGTTCAAAACATTTCACTAGACTGATGTCAAAGAGATTCATGCTTGTTTTTTTTTGGAGTTTTATGGTTAAGAATCTTACATTCAAGTTTTTAATCCATTTTGAATTTATTTTTGTTTATGGTATAAGAGAGTGGTACAGTTTGATTCTTTTACATATGGCTTTCCACTTTTCCAAACACCATTTATTGAAGAGACTGTCTTTTCTCCATTGTATATCCTGCTTCCATTGTCACAGATAACTGAACATATATGTGTAGGTTTATTTCTGGGCTTTCTATTCTATTCCATTGATCTATGTGTCTGATTTTGTGCCAAAACCATACTGTTTTGATTACTGTATATAGTTTAAAATGAGGGAGCATGATACCTCCAGCTTTGTTCATCTTCCTCAAGATTGTTTTGGCTTTTCAAGCGCTTTTGTGGTTGCATACAAATTTTAAGATTTTTGGTTCTAGTTCTGTGAAAAATGTCATTGGTATTTTGATAGGGATTGCATCAAATCTGTAGATTTCTGTGAGCAGCATGGGCATTTTAACAATATTAATTCTTCTGAATTTAACAATTTAACAATATTAATTCTTCTGAACCATAAGCATGGAATATTTTTCCATTTGTTTGTGTCTTCAATTATTTTTTTTGCTTTTTTTTTAAACATCTTTATTGGAGTATAATTGCTTTATAACAAAGTGAATCAGCTATACATATACATATATCCCTGTATCTCCTCCCTCTTAAGTCTCCCTCCCACCCTTCCTATCCCACCCCTCTAGGTGGTCACAAAGCGGCGAGCTGATCTCCCTGTGCTGTGTGGCTGCTTTCCCACTAGTTATCTATTTTACGTTTGGTAGTGTATATATGTCCGTGCCACTCTCTCACTTTGTCCCAGCTTACCCTTCCCCCTCCCCGTATCCTCAAGTCCATTCTCTAGTACATATGCATCTTTATTCCCATCTTGCCCCTAGGTTCTTCATGACCATTTTTTTTTTAGATTCCATATATATGTGTTAGCATATGATATTTGTTTTCTCTTTCTGACTTACTTCAGAATGACACTCTCTAGGTCCATCTACCTCACTACAAATAACTCAGTTTCATTCATTTTTATGGCTGAGAAATATTCCATTATATGTGCCACATCTTCTTCATCCATTCATCGGTCGACGGACACTTAGGTTGTTTTCATGTCCTGACTATTGTAAAGAGAGCTGCAGTGAACATTTTGGTACATGACTCTTTTCGAATTATGGTTTTCTCAGGGTATATGCCCAGTAGTGGGATTGCTGGGTTGTATGGTAGTTCTGTTTTTAGTTTTTTAAGGAACCTCCATACTGTTCTCCATAGTGGCTGTATCAATTTACATTCCCACCAACAGTGCAAGAAGGTTCCCTTTTCTCCACAGCCTCTCCAGCATGTATTGTTTGTAGATTTTTTGATGATGACCATTCTGACTGGTGTGAGGTGATACCTCATTGTACTTTTGATTTGCATTTCTCTAATGATGAATGATGTTGAGTATTCTTTCATTTGTTTGTTGGCAATCTGTATGCCTTCTTTGGAGAAATGTCTATTAAGGTCTTCTGCCCATTTTTGGACTGGGTTGTTTGTTTTTTTGATATTGAGCTGCATGAACTGCTTGTAAATTTTGGAGGTTAATCCTTTGTCAGTTGCTTCATTTGCAAATATTTTCTCCCATTCTGAGGGTTGTCTTTTGGTCTTGTTTCTGGTTTCCTTTGCTGTGCAAAAGCTTTTAAGTTTCATTAGATCCCATTTGTTTATTTTTGTTTTTATTTCCATTTCTCTAAGAGGTGGGTCCAAAAGGATCTTGCTGTGATTTATGTCATAGAGTGTTCTGCCTATGTTTTCCTCTAAGAGTTTGATAGTTTCTGGCCTTACATTTAGGTCTTTAATCCATTTTGAGTTTATTTTTGTGTATGGTGTTAAGGAGTGTTCTAATTTCATTCTTTTACATGTAGCTGTCCAGTTCTCCCAGCACCACTTATTGAAGAGGCTGTCCTTTCTCCACTGTATATTCTTGCCTCCTTTATCAAAGATAAGGTGACCATATGTGTGTGGGTTTATCTCTGGGCTTTCTACCTTGTTCCACTGAAGTATATTTCTGTTTATGTGCCAATACCATACTGTCTTGATTACTGTAGCTTTGTAGTATAGTCTGAAGTCAGGGAGCCTGATTCCTCCAGCTCCATTTTTCATTCTGAAGCATGGTTTGGCTATTTGGGGTCTTTTGTGCTTCCATACAAATTGTGAAATTTTTTTGTTCTAGTTCTGTGAAAAATGCCAGTGGTAGTTTGATAGTGATTGCATTGAATCTGTAGATTGCTTTGGGTAGTAGAGTCATTTTCACAATGTTGATTATTCCAATCCAAGAACATGGTATATCTCTCCATCTGTTTGTATCATCTTTAATTTCTTTCATCAGTGTCTTATAATTTTCTGCATACAGGTCTTTTGTCTCCTTAGATAGGTTTATTCCTAGATATTCTTTTTGTTGCAATGGTAAATGGGAGTGTTTGCTTAATTTCACTTTCAGATTTTTCATCATTAGTGTATAGGAACGCCAGAGATTTCTGTGCATTAATTTTGTATCCTACTATTTTACCAAATTCATTGATTAGCTCTAGTAGTTTTCTGGTAACATCTTTAGGATTCTCTATGTATAGTATCATGTCATCTGCAAACCGTGACAGCTTTACTTCTTTTCCAACTTGGATTCCTTTTATTTCTTTTTCTTCTCTGATTGCTGTGGCTAAAGCTCCTATAACTATGTTGAATAATAGTGGTGAGAGCGGGCAACTTTGTCTTGTTCCTGATCTTAGTGGAAATGGTTTCAGTTTTTCACTATTGAGGACGATGGTGGCTGTTGGTTTGTCATAATTGGCCTTTATTATGTTTAGGAAAGTTCCCTCTATACCTACTTTCTGCAGGGTTTTTATCATAAATGTGTGTTGAATTTTGTCAGAAGCTTTCTCTGCATGTATTGAGACGATCATATGGTTTTTCTCCTTCAGTTTGTTAATATGGTGTATCACATTGATTGGTTTGCGTATAATGAAGAATCCTTGCATTCCTGGGGTAAACTCCACTTGATCATGATGTATGATCCTTTTTATGTGCTGTTGGATTCTGTTTGCTAGTATTTTGTTGAGAATTTTTGCATCTATGTTCATCAGTGATATTGGCCTGTAGTTTTCTTTGTGACATCTTTGTCTGGTTTTGGTATCAGAGTGATGGTTGCCTCATAGAATGAGTTTGGGAGTGTTCCTCCCTCTGCTATATTTTGGAAGAGTTTGAGAAGGATAGGTGTTAGCTCTTCTCTAAATGTTTGATAGAATTCACCTGTGAAGCTATCTGGTCCTGGGCTTTTGTTTGTTGGAAGATTTTTAATCACAGTTTCAATTTCAGTGCTTGTGATTCATCTGTTTAAATTTTGTATTTCTTCCTAGTTCAGTCTCGGAAGGTTGTGCATTTCTAAGAATTTTTCCCTTTCTTCCAGGTTGTCCATTTTATTGGCATAGCGTTGCTTGTAGTAATGTCTCTGGATCCTTTGTATTTCTGTAGTGTCAGTTGCAATTTCTCCTTTTTCATTTCTAATTCTATTGATTTGAATCTTCTCCCCTTTTTTTCTTGATAAGTCTGGTTAATGGTATATCATTTTTTCTTATTTTCTCAGAGAACCAGCTTTTAGTTTTATTGATCATTGCTATCGTTTCATTCATTTCTTTTTCATTCATTGCTGATCTCATCTTTATGATTTCTTCCCTTCAGCTAACTTTGGGGCTTTTTTGTTCTTCTTCCTGTAATTGCTTTAGGTGTAAGATTAGGTTGCTTATTTGAGATTTTCCTTGTTTCTTAAGGTAGAATTTTATTGGTATAAACCGCCCTCTTAGAACTGCTTTTGCTGCATCCCATAGGTTTTGGGTCGTAGTGTTTTCATTTTCATTTGTTTCTAGGTATTTTTTGATTTCCTCTTTGATTTCTTCAATGATCTCTTTGTTATTAAGTAGTGTTTTGTTTAGCCTCTATGTGTTTGTATTTCTTACAGATTTTTTCATGTAATTGATAGCTAGTCTCATAGCATTGTGGTCAGAAAAGATACTTGATATGATTTCAATTTTCTTAAATTTAGCAAGGCTGTATTTCTGTCCCAAGATATGATCTATCCTGGAGAATGTTCCATGAGTACTTGAGAATAATGTGTATTCTGTTTTTTTTAGGATGGAATGTCCTATAAATATCAATTAAGTCCATCTTGTTTAATGTGTCATTTAAAGCTTGTGTTTCTTTATTTATATTAATTTTGGATGATCTGTCTATTGGTGAAAGTGGGGTGTTAATATCCCCTATTATGAGTGTGTTACTGTCGATTTCCCCTTTTATGGCTGTTAGTATTTGCCTGATGTATTGAGGTGCTCCTATGTTGCATGCATAAATATTTACAATTTTTATATCTTCCTCTTGGATTGATCCCTTTATCATTATGTAGCGTCCTTCTTTGTCTCTTGTAATAGCCTTCGTTTTAATGTCTATTTTGTGTAATATGAGAACTGCTACTGCAGCTTTCTTTTGATTTCCATTTGCATGGAATATCTTTTTCCATCCCCTCACTTTCAGTCTGTATGTGTCCCTAGGTCTGAAGTGGGTCTCTTGTAGACATCATATATACGGGTCTTGTGTTTGTATCCATTCAGGCAATCTATGTCTTTTGGTTGGAACATTTAATCCATTTACGTTTAAGGTAATTATCGATATGTATGTTCCTATTACAATTTCTTAATTGTTTTGGGTTTATTATTGTAGGTCTTTTCCTTCTGTTTTTGTTTCCTGCCTAAAGAAGTTCCTTTAGCATTTGTTTTAAAGCTTGTTTGGTGGTCCTGAATTCTCTTAGCTTTTGCTTGTCTCTAAAGGTTTTAATTTCTCTGTCAAGTCTGAATGAGGTCCTTGCTGGGTAAAGTAATCTTGGTTGTAGGTTTTTCTCCTTCATCACTTGAAATATGTCCTGCCACTCCCTTCTGGCTTGCAGAATTCGTGCTGAAAAATCAGCTGTTAACCATATGGGGGTTCCCTTGTATGTTATTTGTTGTTTTTCCCTTGCTGCTTTTAATATTTGTTCTTTGTATTTAATTTTTGATAGTTTGATTAATATATGTCTTGGCATGTTTCTCTTTCGATTTATCCTTTATTGGACTCTCTTTGCTTCCTGGACTTGATTAACTATTTCCTTTCCCATATTAAGAATGTTTTCAACTATAATCTCTTCAAATATTTTCTCAGTCCCTTTCTTTGTCTATTCTTCTTCTGGTACCCCTATAATTTGAATGTTGCTGCGTTTAATGTTGTCCCAGAGGGCTCTGAGACTGTCCTCTGTTCTTTTCATTCTTTTTTCTTGATTCTGCTCTGCATTAGTTATTTCCACTCTTTTACCTTCCAAGTCACTTATCCGTTCTTCTGCCTCAGTTATTCTGCTATTGATCCCTTCTAGGTAATTTTTAATTTCAGTTATTGTGTTGTTTATCACTGTTTGTTTGCTCTTTAGTTCTTCTAGTTCCTTGTTAAACATTTCTTTTATTTTCTCCATTCTATTTCCAAGATTTTGGGTCATCTTTACTATCATTATTCTGAATTCTTTTTCAAGTAGACTGCCTATTTCCTCTTCATTTGTTAGGTCTCATGGGCTTTTACCTTGCTCTTGCATCTGCTTTGTGTTTCTCTGTCTTCTCATTTTGCTCAACTTACTGTGTTTGGGGTCTGCTTTTCACCGGCTTTAGGTTCATAGATTCCGTTGCTTTTGCTGTCTGTCCCCAGTGGCTTATTTTGGCTCCGTGGGTTGTGTAGGCTTCCTGGTGGAGGGGACTAGTGCCTGTGTTCTGGTGGATGAGGCTGGATCTTGTCTTTCTGTTGGACAGGTCCATGTCTGGTGGTGTGTTTTGGAGTGTCTGTGGCCCTATTATGATTTTAGGTGCCTCTCTGCTAATAGATCAGGTTATGTTCCTGTCTTGCTAGTTGTTTGGCATAGGGTTTCCAGCACTGTAGCTTGCTGGTCGTTGAGTGGAGCTGGATCTTGGCATTGAGATGGAGATCTCTGGGAGATTTTCGCCATTTGATATTATGTGGAGCTGGCAGGTCGCTTGTGGACCAGTGTCCTGAACTTGGCTCTCCCACCTCAGTGGCACAGCCCTGATGCCTGGCTGGATCACCAAGAGACTTTCATCCACATGGCTCAGAATAAAAGGGAGAAAAGAAAGAAAGAAAGAAAGAAGAAGATAAAATAAAATAATATACAGTAAAATAAAATAACATAAATTTATTAAGAAAAATAATTATTAAGAAAAAGTTTTTAAGTAGTAAAAAAAAAACCGGACAGACACCACCCTAGGACAAATGGTAAAAGCAAAGCTATACACACAAAATCACACAAAGAAGCATACACATACACACTCACAAAAAGAGAAAAAAAGGAAAAATGTATATATATCATTGCTCCCATAGTGCACCTCCTCAATTTGGGATGATTCGTTGTCTATTCAGGTATTTCACAGGTGCAGAGTACATAAAGGTGATTGTGGAGATTTAATCCTCTGCTCCTGAGGCTGCATGGAGAGATTTACCTTCCTTTTCTTTGTTCGCTGAGCTCCTGGGGTTCAGCTTTGGATTTGGACCCGCCTCTGCATTTAGGTCACCTGAGGGCGTCTGTTTTACGCTCATACAGGACGGGGTTAAATGGACAGCTGATTTGGGCGTTCTGGCTCACTCAGGCTGGGGGGAGGGAGTGGTACGGATGCGGGGAGAGCCTGCAGTTGCAGAGGCCAGCATGACGTTGCACCAGCCTGTGGTGCGCCTTGTGTTCTCCTGGGGATGTTGTCCCTGGATCACGGGACCCTGGCAGTGGCAGACTGCACAGGCTCCCGGGAGGGATGGTGTGGATAGTGACCTGTGCTTGCACACAGGCTTCTTGGTGGCTGCAGCAGCAACCTTAGCGTCTCATGCCCGTCTCTGGGGTCTGCGCTGAAAGCTGCAGCTCTCGTCCGTCTCTCTAGCTCCTTTAAGTGGCGCTCTTAATCCCCTCTCCTCATGCACCAGGAAGCAAAGAGGCAAGAAAAAGTCTGTTGTCTCTTTGGCAGCTCCAGGCTTTTTCCTGGACTCCCTTCTGGCTAGCTGTGGCACACTAGCCCCCTGCAGGCTGTGTTCATGCCGCCAACCCCAGTCCTCTCCCTGTGCTCCAACCGAAGCCCGAGCCTCAGCTCCCAGCCCCGCCTGCCCCAGCGGGTGTGCAGACAAGCCTCTCGTGCTGGTGAGTGCTGGTCGGCACTGATACTCTGTGCGGGAATCTCTCTGCTTTGCCCTCCGCACCCCTGTGGCTGCGCTCTCCTCCGTGGCTCCGAAGCTTCCCCCTTCTGCCACCCACAGTCTCTGTCCGCGAAGGGGCTTCCTAGTGTGTGGATACCTTTCCTCCTTCACAGCTCCCTCCTACTGGTGCAGGTCCCATCCCTATCCTTTTGTCTGTGTTTATTCTTTTTTCTTTTGCCCTACCCAGGTACGTGGGGGAGTTTCTTGCCTTTTGGGAGGTCTGAGGTCTTATGCCAGCATTCAGTAGGTGTTCTGTAGGAGCTGTTCCACATGTAGATGTATTTCTGATGTACTTGTGGGGAGGAGGGTCATCTCCGCATCTTACTCTTTCACCATTTTGAAGCTCCTCTTTGTCTTCAATTTCTTTCATCAATATATGACAGTTTTCAGAGTACAAGTTTTTCACCTTCTTGGTTAAACTTATCCCTAGGTATTTCATTATTTTCAAAGCAATTTTAAATGGGATTGTTAGTTTAATTTCTCTTTCTGATAGCTCATTATTACTGTATAGAAATACAGCTGATTTCTATATATAAATTTGGTTTCCTGCAATTTTACTGAATATATTTATTAGATCTATTTTTTTTGGTGGAGTCTTTATGGTTTTCTACATATAGTATCATGTCATTTGCAAATAGTGGCAGTTTTACTTCTTCCTTTTCAATTTGGATGCCTTAAATTTTTTTTCCTTGTCTGATTGCTGTGGCTAGGACTTCCAATACTATGTTGAATATAAGTGGTGAGAGTGGGCATCTTTGTCTTGTTCCTGATCTTGGAGGAAAAGCTTTCAGCTCTTCACTTTTGATTATGATGTTAGCTGTGGCTTTTTCATATATGGCCTCTATTATGTTGAGATATATTTCTTCTATACTCACTTTGTTGAGAGTTTTTATCATAATTGGGTGTTGATTTTTTTAAATGCTTTTTCTACATCTATTAATATGATCACACGGTTTTTATTCTTCATTCTGATAATATTGTGTATCACATTGATTGATTTGTGGTTGGTGGAATATCCTTGCATCCCTGGAATAAATCCCACTTGATCATGGTGTATGATCCTTTTAATCTATTGTTTTATTTGATTGTTAATATTTGTTGAGGAGTTTTGCATCTATTATCACCAGAGATATTTACCTGTAATTTTCTTTTTTTGTGGTGTCTTTCTCCAGTTTTAGTATCAGGATAATGATGACCTCATAAAATGAGTTTGGAAATATCCTTTCTATTCATTTTTTTTCGAGTAATTTGAAAACTGTAGGAATTAAATCTTCTTTAAAGGTTTGGTAGAACTCACCAGTGAATCTTTCTGGTCCTGGACTTTTGTTTTTTGGGAATTTTTTTGTCTTCTTTTTTTTTATTAGTCTCTGCTTTAAAACAAAGTGAATCAGTCATACATATATATCTGTTCCCACATCCCCTCCCTCCTGCGTCTCCCTCCCTCCCACCCTCTCCATCCCACCCCTCCAGGCGGCCACAATGCACCGAGCCAATCGCCCCGCACCAGGCGGCCACCCCCCACCATCCATCCACCCCACGCCCAGCAGTGTATACACGTCCAAGCCTCTCCCCCGCCCCGTCTCAGCGCCCCCAACCCATATCCCCAAGCCCACCCCCAGTAGGTCTGTGTCTCTATCCTTGTTTTACCCCTAAGTTCTTCATGACATTTTTTTTCTTAAATTCCATATATATGTGTTAGCATACGGTATTTGTCTTTCTCTTTCTGACTTATTTCACTCTGTAGGACAGACTCTGGGTCTATCCACCTCATTACAAATAGCTCAGTTTCGTTGCTTTTTATGGCTGAGTAATATTCCATTGTATATATGTGCCACATCTTCTTTATCCATTCATCCGATGATGGACACTTGGGTTGTTTCCATCTCTGGGCTATTGTGAATAGAGCTGCAATGAACATTTTGGTACATGTCTCTTTTTGAATTATGCTTTTCTCAGGGTATATGCCTAGTAGTGGGATTGCTGGGTCATATGGTAGTTCTATTTGTAGTTTTTTAAGGAACCTTCATACTATTCTCCATAGTGGCTGTACCAATTCACATTCCCACCAGCAGTGCAAGAGGGTTCCCTTTTCTCCAAACCCTCTCCAGCATTTATTGTTTCTAGATTTCTTGATGCTGGCCATTCTGACTGGTGTGAGGTGATATCTCATTGTAGTTTTGATTTGCATTTCTCTAATGATTAATGATGTTGAGCATTCTTTCATGTGTTTGTTGGCAGTCTGTATATCTTCTTTGGAGAAATGCCTATTTAAGTCTTCTGCCCATTTTAGGATTGGGTTGTTTGTTTTTTTGCTATTGAGCTGCATGAGCTGTTTATAAATTTTGGAGATTAATCCTTTGTCAGTTGCTTCATTTGCAAATATTTTCTCCATTCTGAGGGTTGTCTTTTGGTCTTGTTTATGGTTTCCTTTGCTTTGCAAAAGCGTTGGAGTTTCATTAGGTCCCATTTGTTTATCTTTGTTTTTATTTCCATTTCTCTAGGAGGTGGGTCCAAAAGGATCTTTCTGTGATTTATGTCATGGAGTGTTCTGCCTATGTTTCCCTCTAAGAGTTTTATAGTTTCTTGCCTTACATTTAGGTCTTTAATCCATTTTGAGCTTATTTTTGTGTATGGTGTTAGGGAATGATCTAATCTCATACTTTTACATGTCCCTGTCCAGTTTTCCCAGCACCACTTATTGAAGAGGCTGTCCTTTCTCCACTGTACATTCCTGCCTCCTTTATCAAAGATAAGTTGACCATATGTGCGTGGGTTTATCTCTGGGCTTTCTATCCTGTTCCATTGATCTATCTTTCTGTTTTTGTGCCAGTACCACACTGTCTTGAATACTGTAGCTTTGTAGTATAGTCTGAAGTCAGGGAGCCTGATTCCTCCAGCTCCTTTTTTCGTTCTCAAGATTGCTTTGGCTAATCGGGGTCTTTTGTTTTTCAAAACAAATTTTGAAATTTTTTGTTCTAGTTCTGTGAAAAATGCCAGTGGTAGTTTGATAGGGATTGCATTGATTCTGTAGATTGCTTTGGGTAGTAGAGTACTTTTCACAATATTGATTCTTCCAATCCAGGAGCATGGTATATCTCTCCATCTATTTGTATCATCTTTAATTTCTTTCATCAGTGTCTTATAATTTTCTGCATACAGGTCTTTTATCTCCTTAGGTAGGTTTATTCCTAGATATTTTATTCTTTTTGTTGCAATGGTAAATGAGAGTGTTTTCTTGATTTCACTTTCAGATTTTTCATCATTAGTGTATAGGAATGCCAGAGATTTCTGTGCATTAATTTTGTATCCTGCTACTTTACCAAATTCATTGATTAGCTCTACTAGTTTTCTGGTAGCATCTTTAGGATTCTCTGTATATAGTATCATGTCATCTGCAAACAGTGACAGCTTTACTTCTTCTTTTCCAATTTGGATTCCTTTTATTTCCTTTTCTTCTATGATTGCTGTGGCTAAAACTTCCAAAAGTTAATTTTAGTTTAGTTTTCTGTTGAGGAAAGTTCCCTCTATGCCTACTTTCTGCAGGGTTTTTATCATAAATGGGTATTGAATTTTGTCGAAAGCTTTCTCTGCATCTATTGAGATGATCATATGTTTTTTTCTTCTTCAGCTTGTTAATATGGTGTATTACATTGATTGACTTGCGTATATTGAAGAATCCTTGCATTCCTGGAATAAACCCCACTTGATCATGGTGTATGATCCTTTTAATGTGCTGTTGGATTCTGTTTGCTAGTATTTTGTTGAGGATTTTTGCATCTATGTTCATCAGTGATATTGTCCTGTAGTTTTCTTTCTTTGTGACATCCTTGCCTGGTTTTTGTATCAAGGTGATGGTGGCCTCGTAGAATGAGTTTGGGAGTGCTCCTCCCTCTGCTATATTTTGGAAGAGTTTGAGAAGGATAGGTGTTAGCTCTTCTCTAAATGTTTGATAGAATTCGCCTGTGAAGCCATCTGGTCCTGGGCTTTTGTTTGATGGAAGATTTTTAATCACAGTTTCAATTTCAGTGCTTGTGATTGGTCTATTCATATTTTCTAGTTCTTCCTGATTCAGTCTTTGCAGGTTGTGCATTTCTAAGAATTTGTCCATTTCTTCCAGGTTGTCCATTTTATTGGCATAGAGTTGCTTGTAGTAATCTCTCATGGTCTTTTGTATTTCTGCAGTGTCATTTGTTACTTCTCCTTTTTCATTTCTAATTCTATTGATTTGAGTCTTCTCCCTTTTTTTCTTGATGAATCTGGCTAATGGTTTATCAATTTTGTTTATCTTCTCAAAGAACCAGCTTTTAGTTTTATTGATCTTTGCTATCATTTCCTTCATTTCTTTTTCATTTATTTCTGATCTGATCTTTATGATTTCTTTCCTTCTGTTAACTTTGGGGTTTTTTTGTTCTTCTTTCTCTATTGCTTTAGGTGCAGGGTCAGGTTGTTTGCTCGAGATGTTTCCTGTTTCTTAAGGTGGGATTGTATTGCTATAAACTTCCCCCTTAGCACTTCTTTTGCTGCATCCCATAGGTTTTGGGTCGTCCTGTCTCCATTGTCATTTGTTTCTAGGTATTTTTTAATTTCCTCTTTGATTTCTTCAGTGATCACTTCGTTATTGAGTAGTGTATTGTTTAGCCTCCATGTGTTTGTATTTTTTACAGATCTTTTCCTGTAATTGATGTCTAGTCTCATAGCATTGTGGTTGGAAAAGATACTTGATACAATTTCAATTTTCTTAAATTTACCAAGGCTTGATTTGCGACCCAAGAGATGATCTATCCTGGAGAATGTTCCATGAGCACTTGAGAAAAATGTGTATTCTGTTGTTTTTGGATGGAATGTCCTATAAATATCAATTAAGTCCATCTTTTTAATGTATCATTTAAAGCTTGTGTTTCCTTATTTATTTTCATTTTGGATGATCTGTCCATTGGTGAAAGTGGGGTGTTAAAGTCCCCTACTATGAGTGTGTTACTGTCGATTTCCCCTTTTATGGCTGTTAGTATTTGCCTGATGTATTGGGGTGCTCCTATGTTGGGTGCATAAATATTTACAATTTCTATATCTTCTTCTTGGATCGATCCCTTGATCATTATGTAGTGTCCTTCTTTGTCTCTTCTAGTAGTGTTTATTTTAAAGTCTATTGTGTCTGATATAAGAATTTTTACTCCAGCTTTCTTTTGATTTCCATTTGCATGGAATATCTTTTTCCATCCCCTTACTTTCAGTCTGTATGTGTCTCTAGGTCTGAAGTGGGTCTCTTGTAGACAGCATATACATGGGTCTTGTTTTTGTATCCATTCAGCCAATCTCTGTCTTTTGGTGGGAGCATTTAGTCCATTTACATTTAAGGTAATTATTGATATGTATGTTCCTATTCTCATTTCCTTAATTGTTTTGCTTTCGTTTTTGTAGGTCTTTTCCTTCTGTTGTGTTTCTTGCCTAGAGAAGTTCCTTTAGCATTTGTTGTAAAGCTGGTTTGGTGGTGCTGAACTCTCTCAGCTTTTGCTTGTCTGTAAAGGTTTTAATTTCTCCATCAAATCTGAATGAGATCCTTGCTGGGTAGAGTAATCTTGGTTGCAGGTTTTTCTCCTTTATCCCTTTAAGTATGTCCTGCCACTCCCTTCTGGCTTGTAGAGTTTCTGCTGAGAGATCAGCTGTTATCCTGATGGGGATTCCCTTGTTTGTTATTTGTTGTTTTTCCCTTGCTGCTTTTAATATGATTTCTTTGTGTTTAATTTTTGACAGTTTGATTAATATGTGTCTTGGCGTATTTCTCCTTGGATTTATTCTGTATGGGACTCTCTGTGCCTCCTGGACTTGATTAACTATTTCCTTTCCTATATCAGGGAAGTTTTGAACTCTAATCTCTTCAAATATTTTCTCAGTCCCCTTCTTTTTCTCTTCTTCTTCTGGAACCCCTATAATTCGAATGTTAGTGCATTTAATGTTGTCCCAGAGGTCTCTGAGACTGTCCTCTGTTCTTTTCATTCTTTTTTCTTTATTTTGCTCTGCATCAGTTATTTCCACTATTTTATCTTCCACCTCACTTATCCATTCTTCTGCCTCAGTTATTCTGCTATTGATCCCATCTAGAGTATTTTTCATTTCATTTATTGTGTTTTTGTTCGATGCTTGATTCACCTTTAGTTCTTCTAGGTCCTTGTTAACTGTTTCTTGCATTTTGTCTATTCTATTTCCAAGATTTTGGATCATGGAAATAGAATCTTGGATCATCTTTACTATCATTATTCTGAATTCTTTTTCAGGTAGACTGCCTATTACCTCTTCATTTGTTAGGTCTGCTAGGTTCTTATCTTGCTCCTTCACCTGCTGTGTTTTTTTTTGTCTTCTCATTTTGCTTATCATCCTGTGTTTGGCATCTCCTTTTTGCATGCTGCAGGTTCGTAGCTCCCGTTGTTTTTGGTGTCTGTCCCCAGTGGCTAAGGTTGTTTCAGTAGGTTGTGTAGGCTTCCTGGTGGGGGGGACTAGTGCCTGTGTTCTGGTCGTTGAGACTCGATCTCATCTTTCTGGTGGACAGGTCCACGTCTGGTGGTGTGTTTTGGGGTGCCTGTGGCCTTTTTATGTTTTTAGGCAGCCTCTCTGCTAATGTGTGGGGTTGTGTTCCTGTCTTGCTAGTTGCTTGGCATAGAGTGACCAGCACTGTAGCTTGCTGGTCGTTGACTGAAGCTGGTTGCTGGTGTTGAGATGGAGATCTCTGAGAGATTTTCGCTGCTTGATATTATGTGGAGCTGGGAGGTCTCTTGTGGACCAGTGTCCTGAAGTTGGCTCTCCCACTTCAGAGGCAGAGCACTGACTCCTGGCTGCAGCACCAAGAGCCTTTCATCTACCCAGCTCAGAATAAAAGGGAGGAAAAGTAGAAAGAAAGAATTAGTAGAAGAAAGAAAGAGAGAGAGAAAGGAAGAAGGAAAGAAAGGAAGGAAGGAACAAAGAAAGAAAGAAAGGAGGGAGGGAGGGAGGAAGGACGGAAAGAAAGAAAGAAAGAAAGAAAGGGGCGGAGGGAGGGAGGGAGGAAGGGAAGGTAGGAAAAAAGAAAGAGAGAAGATAAAGTAAAATATAATAAAGTATAAAAATATCATAGCGTTATTAAAAATAAGAAAGTAATTATTGAAAGAAAAAAAAACCAAAACAAAACAAAAGAAAACAAATGGACGGATAGAACCCTGGGACCTATGGTGGAATCAAAGCTATACAGAGAATATCTCACGCAGAAGCATACACATACACATTCACAAAAAGAGAACGGGGGAAAAAAATCAAAAATCTTGCTCTCAAAGTCCACCTCCTCAATTTGGGATAATTCGTTTTAAAAAGAGGAAATGGGGAAAAGTCTGAAATCTTGCTCTCAAAGTCCACCTCCTTAATTTGGGATAATTCGTTGTAAAAAGAGGAAAAGGGGAAAAAAATCTTAAATCTTGTCCTCAAAGTCCACCTCCTCAATTTGGGATGATTCGCTGTCCATTCATGCACTCCACAAACGCAGGGCACATCAATTGGACCATGGAGCTTTAATCCGCTGCCTCCTTTGTCTTCTCTGCTCTCAAAGCTCCCAGGTCTCAGCCTTGGACCTGGCCCCGCCTCTGCATGTAGGTCGCCGGAGGGCGTCCGTTCTTCGCTCAGACAGGATGGGTTTAAAGGAGCTGCTGATTCGGGGGCTCTGGCTCACTCAGGCCGAGGGGAGGGAGGGGCACACAGTGCAGGGCGGGCCTGTGGCGGCAGAGGCCAGCATGACGTTGCACCAGCCCGAGGTGCTCTGTGCGCTTTCCTGGGGACGCCGTCCTTGGGACCCGGGACCCCAGCAGTGGTGGGCTGCACAGGCTCCCCGGAAGGGGGGCTGGACAGTGACCTGCGCTCACACACAGGCCTTGTGGCGGCGGTGGCAGCAGCCCCAGCGTCCCATGCCCATCTCCAGGGTCTGCGCCTTCAGCCGCGGCTCGCGCCCGTCTCTGGAGCTTCTTTAATCAGCGCTCTTAATGCCCTCTCCTCGCGCACCAGGAAACAAAGGGGAAGAAAATGTCTCTTGCCTCTTCGGCAGCTCCAGACTTTTTCCCTAGACTCCCTCTGGCCTGGTCGCGGCACACTAACCCATTCAGGCTCTCTTCCTGCCGCCAGCCCCAGTCCTCTCCCTGCGCTCCGACTGAAACCCGATACCCGAGCCTCAGCTTCCAGCCCCGCCCACCCCGGCGGCCGAGCAGACAAGCCTCTCGGGCTGGTGTATGCCTGAGGGCACCGATCCTTTGTGCGGGAATCTCTCCGCCTTGCCCGCTGCACCCCTGTTGCTGTGCTCTCCTCGGCTACTCCAAAGCTTTCCCCCTCCGCCACTTGCAGTCTCCACCCGCGAAGGGTCTTCTAGTGTGTGGAAACCTTTCCTCCTTCACGGCTCCCTCCCACTAGTGCAGGTCCCGTCCCTATCCTTTTGTCTCTGTTTATTCTTTTTTCTTTTGCCCTACCCAGGTATGTGGGGAGTTTCTTGCCTTTTGGGGGGTCTGAGGTCTTCTGCCAGCGTTCAGTAGGTGTTCTGTAGGAGTTGCTACACGTGTAGATGAATTTCTGACGTATCTGTGGGGAGGAAGGTGATCTCCGCGTCTTACTCTTCCGCCATCTTCCTCCGGATCCTCGGGAATTTTTAAAAATACCTATTCAGGTTCATTACTATTAATTGGTCTCTTCAGATTTTCTATTTCTTCATGATTTGGTGTTAGCAGATTGTATGTTTCTAGGAATTTATCCATTTATTCTAGGTTGTCCAGTTGGCATATAATTGTTTGTGGCAGTCTCTTATAATCCTTTGTATTTCTGTGTTGTTGATTGTAACTTGTCATTTGTTTCTGATTTTATTTATTTAGGCCATCTCTCTCTCTTTCTGTCTCTCTCTCTCTGTCTCTCTCTGTCTCTGTCTCTCTCTTTTTGATGAGTCTAGCTAAAATTTTTTCAATTTAGTTTATCTTTTCAAAGAACCAGCTCTTTGTATTATTGCTCTTTCCCATTGTCTTCTAAGTCTTTATTTCATTTATCTCTCTTCTGATCTTTATTATTTTTCCTTCTATTAATTTTGGGTTTTGTTGTTCTCTGTATAGTTCCTTTTTTTATAAAGTTAGATGGTTTATTTGAGATTTTTCTTGTTTCCTGAGGTAAGCTTGTATTGCTATAAACTTCTCTCTTAGAAATGCTTTTGCTGCATCCCATAGCTTTTGGAAAGTTGCACTTTTATTATCATTTGTTTCAAGGTACTTTTAAATTTCTTCTTTTATATCTTCATCGACTCATTGTTTAGTAGCTTGTTGTTTAGTCTCCAAATTTGTGGGGTTTTTTCAGCTTTTATTTTATAATTGATTTCTGATTTTATACTGTTGTGGTTAGAAAAGATGCTTGATATGATTTCAGTCTTCTTAAATTTATTGAGACTTTTTTTGTGACCTGACATGTGATTTATCCTGGAGAATGTTCCATGTGCACCTGAAAAGAATGTTTATTCTTCAATTTTTGGATAGACTGTTTGTTTATATCTATTAAGTTCATCTGATCTAATATGTTGTTTAAGGCCAGTGTTTCTGTATTGATTTTCTATCTGGATAATTTATTCAGTGATGTAAATGAGGTATTAAAATCCCCTACTATTATTGTATTACTGTTGATTTCTCCCTTTATATCTGTTAATATTTGTTTTATATATTTAGGTGTTGCCATGTTGGCTGCATAAATATTGTATGTATCCTCCTGTTGGATTAACTCCTTTATCATTTTAAAATACCCTTCTTTGTCTTGCTGCAGTCCTTGTTTTAAAGTATATTTTGCCTGAGATAATTCTTGTTACCTCAGCTTTCTTTTCATTTTCATTTGCAGGGAATATCTTTTTCCATCTCTTCCCTTTTAGCCCATGTATATCTAGAGCTGAGGTGAGTCTCTTGTAGGCAGCATATATAGATGGGTCTTGTTTGTTTTATCCATTCAGCCATCCTGTGCCTTTTGATTGGAGAATTTTGTTTATTTACATTTAAAGTAATTATTGATGGGTATGCACTTTTTGCTATTTTGTTAATTATTCTCTGGTTATTTTTGTAATTCTTTTCTGTCCCTTTCTTCTCCTCTTGTTCTCTTTCCTTGTGGTTTGATGATTTTCTTAAGTGTTATGTTTATATTCATTTTTCTTTATTTTTTCTGTATTATAGGCTTTTGGTTCATGGTTTTCATGAGGTTCATATGTAACAATCTCTATATAGAGCAGTCCATTATAAGTTGATAGTTGCTTAAGTTCAAACACATTCTAAAAGCACTACATTTTCACTCCTCCCCCTGACATTTAATTTTTTTTACATCTTTTTATATTGTGTAGTCTTTAACTACTTATTGTAGTTATGGTTGACATTACTACTTTTTTATTTTAACCTTTCTACTGCTTTGTAAGTGGTTGATCCAGTACCTTTACTATATATTGGCCTTTATCAGTGTGATTTTTTTCTTTCATATATTTTCTTATTTCTAGTTATGGAATTTTCTTCTCTGCTTAAAGAAGTCCCTTTACCATTTCTTGTAAAGCTGGTTTAGTTGGAATGAACTCTTTTAGCTTTTGCTTGTCTGGGAAACTCTCTACCTCTCCTTTGATTCTGAATGATAACCTTGCTGAATAGAATATTCTTGGTTGTAAGTTTTTTCTTTCAGCACTTTGAATGTATCATGCCAGTATCTTCTGGCCTGCAAAGTTTCTGCTGAAAAATCCACTGATAGTCTTATGGAGTTTCCTTTATACGTAATTAATTGTTTTTCTCTTGCTGTTTAAAAAATTTTTCTTTTTATCTTTAACTTTTGGCATTTTAATTGCAGTGCGTTTTGCTGTAGGTCTCTCTGGGTTCATCCTGTTTGGGATTCTCTGTTTCTTTTGGACCTGAATGTCTGTTTCCATTCCCAGATTAGGGAAGTTTTCAGCCATTATATCTTGAAATATGTTTTCTGCCCCTTTCTCTTTTTTCCTTCTTCTGGGACCCCTATAATGTAAATGTTAGTATGCTTGATTTTGTCTCAGAGGTCCTTAAACCATCCTTATTTTTTTTCTTTTTGCTGTTCAGTTTGGATGATTTTAATACTCTGTCTCTCAGATGTTAATCTGTTCTTCTGTACCATATAATCTGCTGTTGATTCCCTCTAGTGTATTTTCCATTTCAGTTATTGTATTCTTCACCTCTGATTTTTTTTTCTTATAGTTTCTAACTCTTTGTTGAGGTTCTCACTGTGTTCATCCATTCTTCACCCAAGTTTAAGGATCACGTTTATGACCATTTCTTTAAATTGCGTATCAGATAGTTTACTTATCTCTGTATTAATAAGGTCTTTTTCTGACGTTTTGTCTTGTTCTTTCATTTGGAACATATTTCTCTGTTTCTTCATTTTGTCTGGCTCTCTGTGTTTGTTTCTATGTATTAGACAGAACTGTTACATCTCTTAGTCTTGAAAAAGTGGTCTTGTGTAGGTGATTATCCTACTCCTTCAGCCCTGCCCTATTCTTTGTTGTTTCTTCGATCTTTGTAGTTGTCTATACTGCCTGGTTTATTCTTTATATGCTCCTGTTTTTAAGGGTATGCAAAGACCTGTCAGTATTTCAAGGGGAGGAATCTTATTTAGCACCTAATTTCGGCCTGATTGGATGCCTGTCCTTCATGTATGAGCTCTTAAAGTATGCAGATATATATAGTCCTGTAGAACTGTGATTGTAATCCCTGCTGGCGTTTGAACCATGACTTCTAGAGGTGTCCCCTGGGTGACAGTTGCAAAAACTGGGGCTTCTGACAACTGTATAAGTTCCTTTCTGAGAAGTCTTGTTGAGCTGTAGTGAGACCAATGGTGTGTGCAAGGATGGTATATCCCTGTTTATGTTCCCTGGGGATGCATCTTTAGCCTGTAGATGTGTGGGAAACCTAAAACCTGCCCCTCTTGGTGAGGCTTCAGGCTAAGTAAATAGGCCTTTTTCAGAGGAAGATTGGGGTTTATGTTTTAGTCTGCTGTCTGTATAGTACCCTGGGGGGGGGGTGGCCTGCCAAGAACTATCTTTCTAATTGTTACAGTACCTTGGAGCTCAAGAATGTCAGCCCCCTTGTCCACCAGGGCCAATCAAGGGATGTCCCCTGTATTGACTGTCTTTGCCCATTGGTTTTAGTTAGGTACCTGAGATTGTAGGGCATAGAGCTTGCTCTCTTGCTTCAGAAAGGCAGAGGGACAATGACTGTATGTGATCCTGGGCTTTAGCATTGCAGCAAGAGTGTGACTTGTCTGTGTGTGTGTCACCTTTAGGCTAGGGAGTGGAAGAATACCACTGCTTGTGTTCACCAGCCCCAGTCAGGGGGCAGGGTGTTGTTGGGTCGGCTTTAGTCTGGGAGAGGAGTAATACTGTGACCACTTGCACTTGCTAGCCCCAACTAGTGGGTGGGGAGTGGGAGTGTCACAGTCTCCTGCACTCACAGACTTTAGCTAGGGAACAACAGAATGCTGTGACCATTTGCATCTATCCATCTCAGCCAGGGAGTGGGGAACTACTAGAGCTCTCTGGCTTCAGCAGTGTGGCAGGATAGTGCTGTGATCACTCCCCACCATGTTTGAGCTGGCCCACCTGTGCAGGTCAGGTAGGGAGTACAACCTTGACATCTGCCAGCACCTTTGTCTCTGGGGAGCATTTTCATTGTCCCCCACTCCTAGAGTCAATGCTTTTAGATTTGCAAATGTCCCTCCTTCACATATAGTCTTGGCACTTTTCAAACTTCTGTTATTTTGCTGGGTCCTGAGGCAAGTGATGCCACATGTGAGCCCTTCAAGAAGAAAGTCTACGTTTCCTATAGCACTTTTGGACCCCTGGACATCAGCCCTGTTGGTTTTCTAAGCTAGATATTTTGGGAACTCATTTCTCTGCTCTAGATCCCAGGGGCCAAGGTACCTAATGTTGATGCCAACCCCTTGTTCCTCTGGGAGAAGTGCCTATCTGGTGAGATTCCTCCCTGCTATGTGTTGTCACACTGGGGTTGGGCAGAGAAGATTTCTCTGCCTCTCCTACTTGTCTTGATGTGGTTCTCTTTATCCTTTGTTGTGGAACAGATGTTCAGATAGTTCTCAGGTTTTTTTCAGAGGGAATTTATCTAAATGTAGTTTTATCTTTGTTGTGTCCATGGGAAGAGGTAAATGCAGGCTCTTCCTATGCTGCCATCATGAACTGCCCATCCTGGAGAGTATTCTTGAGAGAATATTTGAAAACCTTTAATCCAAAAAACAATACTTGGCTTAAGAAGAGAGCATATTTAAGTTACATATTGATGTGATGAATGATTAAATGTTTTTTATTGAGACAGTGACTGATTTTTTAGATCCATTCAACAACTGGGGCTTCAATTTTCATGGAAAGGTGTATAATAAACTAGATATTATTTAAGGCTAAAAAGAATTGCAGACTAAACAAAATGCTGTGAAAGATCACTAGGTATTCACTTTTGGAAAACTATGTATGGTTACTTTAAGAAAATTTGGGTATTATGAAAAATATGTTCAGAAATAATCATTGCTGAAATGAGTAATGAAACCCAGATTTTTGAATGGGGATTGTTTTTGTAGAGGGAACAAAGGAAGGGCATATTCTTGTTAATCTCTGTATCTCAGGTACTTGGTGAATTGTCTGACACACAGTGGGCCCTTAATAAATATTGAGGGAATTAATGACTTCATGAATTCTTGGGCATTTGAGTCAGTTATGTTAAACTTTGTGATGATGATGTAAGTAGAGTGTAATGGTTATTACTTGTGAAAGTCGCTTCTTGTTCTCTTTTCCAGAAATGCTTTCATATATATTTACAGAAATTTACATAAAACCTCAATTCTATACTTTATTTTATATTCTCTGTAATATTATTTGTTCATTATTGCTTTTAACTAAAGAACAAATTCAGTTTTCTTTGCCCAAAGAGTTTAATCAAAATAAGACAAAACAAGGCAAAAAACCATGCATAAAAAATAGGGGATTGAATGAATGATTAAGTGACATAATTATGGAAAAAAAACAGGTATGAAACACTAGTCCACCCATTATTTGAAAGAACTTCATACTTGTGTTTGGTGTATCACAACATACTGGAGCATCCTTATTAAATACAAAACCTCACTGAGTAAATGCACTGGAGCGCTCTTATTAAATACAAAACCTCACTGAGTAAAACATTAAAGTTATAAGTATAAAACAAACAGAAGCCAAGAGACATACTTTATCTCCCTGTAATATTTCCCACATTATATGTAATAAGGCATTCATGTAGGAACATAATTAGAGCAAGAACGCTGCCCAGGTATAATGTGAAAAAATTAATGTGGCAATAAGAACATTAGCTTTTGCCTTCTCTAGTTTAAACTGGAATTTGTACTTTCAGCATTGCACTCTAGGAGCCTTTATACACTTTATTCTCTAGATTTTGTTTTTAGTTTAAAAAGCACAAACTCCATCTTTAACTCCCCAAGAGTCTGCTTGTTTCTAAAACAACATGCTCAGAACTATCACTGTGCAATTATCATGTACACACTGGTCTTAAAAAGCCCAGCTGTATAAACATCCATGTTGATTCAAAAAGCTATTTAGATAGCTATTATTTGATATTATTTTATGGTTATAAAATGATTATCTGCTATAAGAATTCTAAAATTATAAACATGTTTATAGCTGTAAGCTGGTAAAGTGTATGATTCATATGTAAGCAAATGCTTATGGTAAGCATAAATGTTAACAAGGATGCTTTTTATAATTTAAAAGAAGATACTAAGAAACAGAATTTGTATTTTGACATTTTAATATTTTTTATTTAACTAAACTCTTAAGTCTTAAATATGTAAGTTTTTTTCTGATTTCCATAAAACATACCATTAGCTATTTTCAATGTTTATGATATTGAAGTTTTGCTTTTTTCCTCTCTGTATTGCCCCATTACCTTCCTTATTTTATCTTAAATAATCTTAATTAAAGCTTAGATTGAATATTTTATATTGTGTCCTATTTCCCCCACCTGGTGGGAAAGAAATTAAGTACCTAACATCACTTGAAAACTTTTCAAACTTTTCAACGCAGTGTTAGATTCCCAGATAATTAATCCTAAGAAAATTGCTAGAGCATCCCATCTTATGTCATTTAATTGAATGTAGAGTTTAAAAGATTTTAGACAAAGAACTGTCATCCTTATTAGGTAATCCTTCATCCAGATAAACAATCCAGTAATGATGAAATTTGTGTGTCCCATTACTTTCTCCAAAAAGAGATGTAAAGCAACATTTTTAATGGTTTGTATTTATTTTTAATTTAATAATGAAAGTAAATTTAATATCCTAATAATTTTAGCTGTTAAAATGGATCAAAAGAAGTCATTTGGTAAGGCAATGAGGTGATTAAGTAAGCAATTCAGACTGAAGCATAATTCTGGTATAAAATCAGGATGACAAGGCATTGCTTCTCTAGTATCGAGAGTAGGGTTGCTAGTTCAGTGAACAATCAGTGCAGTCAGAAATTAATTTATGCCAAATTAAAGAAAGAGAGCAAAGCACAAGAAAGGTGGTGGAAAATAATGTTTTTCCTAATGGTTTAATTAAGTGGCTTAAATCACAAATCTTCAAATGTTTTAGTGTAATCTAACCCAGTTCAGTTATAGAGAAGAGAATGAAATTTAACAATGTGTGAACATTTCAAAGGAGAGAAATCTTTGCTGCTGCTGTTCTCTCAGTGTTCTCTCATGTATTATATCTATTAATATCTATGATATATTTATAATATCTATTATATTTAAATTATTATATATATCTCATGCTTTTTTCCAGTGGTAAGAATTCACTAGGAAAAATTTCATCCTGTATTGCAAAAATTAGATTTGTTTTCTGCTACTTGATCACTGTATGACATTGAACAAGCTGGTTTTTTCTTTATCTAATAAGCACAACGTAATGGGATCAAATAAGAAAATGCATAGAAAATTAAAACACTGTTAACCTCTACTAGGGTGTTTTCAGTTCTTATTGGAAGGTCTAAGAGTGTAGTGGTTAAGCTCCTGGTTTCTGGAGCCAGATATTTTGGTTTAAATCTCACCTCTACCACTTACCAGTTTTTTCTTTGGACAGTTAACATTATTTGTAAAATGGGGATAATACTATATTCTTAGGGTTATTAGAATTAAAACATTTAATATAAGTATTGGGTGAGTATAGCAGTGCTGACACTTAGTAATCGCTATACATACAGTCAATTAACCTGTGTATTAACATAATACATGGAAGAAACATTGTCTTAGCATTGCTGGGATTTTAGGCTGTGTAATTTTCCCTCTGAATACTATTTAAGATATAATTAGAGAATTTCAGAGTTGTAACAGACTTCAGAAATTAATGTAATTTTGTACCATAGGAATAAACACACAAAAATTTGTTATTTTAGAGTGACATCTCAAAATTTGGACATCTCATTTGATATATTAGAAAAATGAGTTTGAGAGAAGTGTTAATAAATGTAGCATTGCATTGTGCTTAGAGCATGGATTTAGATCAGAAAGATCTAGGTTCCTGTGCCAACAATAGTAGTAGTCCTGTGACCTTGGATGAGTTATAACCTTTCTGTGCTTCTGTTCTTATTATCTATAAGAATGGCTATAGGACTCTTACTTCACAGGGATGGGAAAGCAACTGGAACATTGCCATCTATATAGTAGACGTTCATATACTTTAGTTTTTATTCATCTCTCCTTCTTGTTCCTTCCTCTTTCCTATCTAAGTAGCTCTTTTTAGACCCTACAACTTATTAGTACTTTTCATTAATTTGCAAGTCATCGTGTATTCAGTAGATCTAAACTTAATCTTGAGGACTAGTTTAGGACATATTCTTTATGAACTCCACTTCAGATTTTTTTTTTCTGCTAGTATTCTGCATACCAAAGGTAACAAGATGGTAAATACTGAAAAGAACCTCACAAAAGCTTGTAATGATTTAGAGAGTATAATCGAAAATAAATTGGTAAGAAAGAAAACAGTATTTCTGCTTAAATAAAGAAATCCTCTCTCTATACACAAAGCATAGAAGGAAGAAAAAGCACCTGAAACCCTGCCATTTATATAGAAGTCACTCAATACATGTCTCCCATGGTTCAGTCCTGGCCTGCTAGATTCTGAGTCTGATTTGCCAATAAGGAATGAACTATGGATGTGTCAGTGGCCCTGACAACGCATCACCTTCCATCCCTCCTGGATGAATCGGGCATAGAACGAGGATTCTTTCTTGTTTTGTTCTGCCAGTCAAGGTTTGTCTCCATCCCCATCACCATCATCATCATCATAGTCATCATCCATCATTGTTTTTCATTTGTGATTTCCTGTCATATTGTTCTGTTAGAGAGAACACTGCAAGGAATAGCTATGACCTCCTATGGTACTGGCATTCCCTGTTACCTTCTATGACTCTGTGTTCTCTACTCCTAAGAGTCAAATCTCTTAATAGCCTCCATTGCAGATGTTTACAGGTCCTTTCCCAGGACTTTACTTAGTCATAAAAGAGTGAGAATGAGGAGGGTGGGGAGTGGAGAGGGGCGGGTAGGGGAGGGAAGGGGAGAAGAATGTGTATTAATTTCATTCTGACTCCTTCAAATCCTAGGTATTCAGACTATTTCGACTATAGATTAGTCAGCTCTACTTTCTCTCCACATTTTCCTTGTCTCTTCCTCTTTATCTGGTCTTAGAAACACTGCCTCCTTCAAACTCTGGACAATAGGTGAGCTTCTAATTTCCCACATAATAACTACCATCCTTTCTCCTTGGGGCTTGATTCTGTTCCTCAAATATCCAGGTTACTGGTGAGAATCTTGAGGAAAATGGATCAATTTCCTGATGCTGAACACCATTCCATCTATGTTTAAATAAACATTGGCCCCCACCCCCCAAATTTCGAATTTCTTACTGTTGGGACTATATGATTGCATATTCTAGAAGAGACGCTTTGTAATTTGTACTGAGATTATTTTCTGTTGATAAATATGACATGGTCTATTTAGATGCTTTAAACCAGCAATTTTCCAAACCCAATCTCCCTGCTCTTGGCTTCCTCTTTTCCTCATTGCCTGAGTTTCCAAAGTATTAGCATACTTTAAGTCCAAGCCCCACTGATTATGACAAGCTACCCCTTCACTCTTCTTTCTGATGACATATTTATGTTTATATCTGTCTTTATTTTTAACCACTTTATTAAGTTATATTTCATGTACCATAACATTTACCCATTTAAAGTATAAAATTCAATAATTTTTAGTATATGTACAGAGTTGTGCAATGATCAACAAATGTAATTTAGAACATTTTTATCACTCCCCAGAAGGAACCCTATACCCATTAGCAGTAACTCCCTTCATGCCCTGCCCTAGGCTACCACTAATCTGCTTTCTGTCTCTATATATTTAACTATTCTGGACATCTCATATAAATGAAATCATACAATGTGGTCTTTTGTGACTGGCTTCTTTGACTCACCATAAACTTTTCAAAATTCATCAGTGTTGCAGCATGTATCAGTACTTTGTTTCTTTCAATTGCCAAATAATATTTCATTGTGTAGGTATACATTGTTTTGTTTGTCCATGAATCAATTGATGGACATTGTCATTATTTCTACTTTTTTGGCTATTATGAATAATGCTGCTATAAGCATTTGTGTATAAGTATTTGTGTAGACATATATTTTCATTTTCTTGAGTATGTAATGAGGAGAGGAATTGCTGGGTCATGTGGTAACTCTATGACTAACATTTTTAGGAACTGCCATGTTGTTTTCCAAAGTAGCTGCACCATTTTACAATCCTATGAGAAATGTGTGAAAGTTCTGTTTTCTCCACATCCTTGTCAACACTTGTTATTATCTGTCTTTTTGACTGTAGCCATCTTAGTGGCTGTGAAATGTTATCTCATTGTGGTTTTATTTGCAGTTCCCTAATATGGAACATCTTTCTTCTTATTGGCCATCTGTTTCTCTTCTTTAAAGAAATGCATAATCAAAGGTCTTTTCAGATCCTTTGCCCACTTTTTAATTGGATTGTCTTTTAAATTTTTTACTGAAGTATAGTGGATTTACAGTATTATATTAGTTTCAGGTGTACACATAATGATTCAATATTTTTATAGATTATACTTCATTTAAAGTTATAAAATAAGGCAGTATTTCTCTGTGCTGCATAATATATCATTCGTTCTTATTTATTTTATACATAGTAGTTCATATCTCTTAATAATATGCCCCTGTATGCACCTCCCCTCATCCCTCTCTCCGCTGGTAACCACTAGTTTGTTCTCTATATCTGTAGGTCTGTTTCAGTTTGTTATATACATTAATTTGTTTTATTTTTCAGATTCCCCATATAAGTGATAACATAGAGTATTTATCTGACTTATTTCACTAAGCACAATACTCTCTAGATCCATTCACATTGTTGCACATGGCAGTATTTCATTTTTTTATAGCTGAGTAATATTCCATTGTATATATAAATAGCACATCTTTTTATCCATTCATCTATTGATGGACACTTAGATTGCTTCCATACCTTGGCTATTATAATTAGTGCTTCTATGAATACTGGGGTGCATGTTTCTTTTTGAATTAGTATTTCCTTTTTCTTTGGATATAAACCCAGGAGTGGAATTGCTAGATCATGTGACTGTTCTACTTTTAGTTTTTCAAGGGATCTCCATACTGTTTTCCATAGTGGCTGTACCAATTTACATTCTCCACAAGTGCACAAGGGTTTTCCCTTGTACACTTTTCTCCCCATCCTTCCCAACATTTGCTATTTGTGGTCTTTTTGATGATAGCTTTTCAAAAGGTGTGAGGTGATATTGCATTGTGGTTTTGATTTGCATTTCTATGATGTTGAGCATCTTTTCATGTGCCTCTGGGCCATCTGTATGTCTTCTTTGGAAGAATGTCCATTCAGGTCTTCTGGCCATTTTTAAACTTTTTTTTTAAGTTGAAATGTATGAGCTGTTTATATATTTTGCGTATTAACCCCTTATCAGACATATCATTTGCAAATCTTTTCTTGCTTTCAATAGGTTGTCCTTTCATTTTGTCAGTGGTTTCCTTTGCTGTGCAAAAGCTTTTAAGTTTAATTAGGTACCATTTACAAAGTTTTGCAAATTTATTTCTTTTATTTCTTTTGCCCTAGGAGACACATCTAAAAATATATTGCTGTGATTTCTGTCAAAGTGTGTTGTGCCCATGTTTCTCTTTTAGGATTTTTACCTCTTCTAGGTGGTCTTATGTTTAGGTCTTTAATCCATTTTGAGTTTATTTTTGTATATGGTGTGAGGAAATGTTCTAATCTCCTTTTACATGTAGCTTTCCAGTTTTCCCAGCACCACTTACTGAAGAGAGTATCTTTTCTCCATTGTATATTGTTGCCTCCTCTGTTGTAGATTAATTGACCATAGGTGCCTGGGTTTATTTCTGGGCTGTCTATTCTGTTCCATTGATCTATGTGTATGTTTTTGTGCCAGTACCATGTTGTTTTGATTACTGTAGATATGTAGTATAGTCTGAATTCAGGGAGCATGATACTTTCAGCTTTGTTCTTTTTTCTCAAGATTTCTTTGGAAATTTGAGGTCTTTTTTATTTCCATACAAATTTAAAAATTATTTGTTCTAGTTCTGTGAATAATGCCTTTGGTATTTTGATAGGGATTGCATTGAATTTGTAGATTGCTGTGGGTAGTGTGGTCATTTTAACAATATAAATTCTTCCAATCCATGAACACAGTATATCTTTCCATCTGTTTGTGTCATCTTCAATTTCTTTCATCAATGTCTTACAGATTTCCAAGTGCAGGTCTTTTACCTCCTTAGTTATATTTATTCCTAGGTATATTATTCTTTTTGATGAAATCATAATTAGAACTGCTTCCTTAATTTCTCTTTTTGATAGTTTGTTGTTATTATATAGAAATGCAACAGATTTCTGTTTATTAGTTTTGTATCTTGCAACTTTGCCAAAGTCATCAATGAGCTCTAGTAGTTTTTTGGTGGCATCTTTAGGATTTTCTATGTATAGTATCATGCCATCTCCAAACAGTGATAGTTTTACTTCTTTGTTTCCAATTTGGGTTTCTTTTATTTCTTTTTCTTGTCTGATTGATGTGGCTAGAACTTCCAATACTATATTGAATACAAGTGTCAAGATGGGCATCCTTGTCTTGTTCCCAATTTTAGAGGAAACGTTTTCAGCTTTACACCATTGAGTATGATGTTAGCTGTGGGTTTGTCATAAATGACCTTTACTGTATTAAGATATGTTCCCTCTATACCAAATTTGATGAGAGTTTTTATCATGAATAGATGTTGAATTCTTTCAAGTGCTATTTCTGCATCTGTTGAGATGATCATGTGATTTTTATACTTCCTTTGTTATTGTGATGTATCACATTGATTTGTGAATTTTGAACCATCCTTGCATCCCTGGAATAAATCACAGTTGATCATGGTGTATGATCCTTTTTATTTATTGTCAAGTTTGGTTTGCTAATATTTGTTGAGGATTTTTGTATCTATATTCATCAAATATATTGGCATGGCATTTTCTTTTTTTGTAGTGTTTTTGTCTGGTTTTGGTATAAGGATAAAAGTGGCCTCATAATGAATTTGGGAGTGTTTGTCTTCTTCAATTATTTGGCATAGTTTGAGAAGGATAGGTTTTAGATCTTCTTTATATGTTTGGTAGAATTCCCCTGTGAAGCCATCTGGTCCTAGACTTTTGTTTGCTGGGAGTTTTTTTAAATTGCAAATTCAATTGCATTACTAGTGATCAGTCTGTTCAGATTGTCTATTTCTTCCTAATTCAGGCTTGGAAGGTTGTATGTTTCTGGAAATTAGTCCATTTCTTCTATGTTATCCAATTTGTTGGCATATAATTATTCATAGTATTCCCTTATGATTCTTTGTATCTCTGTGGTATGGGTTGTTATTTCTTGTCTTCGTTTCTTACTTTGCTTATTTAGGTCTTTCTTTTCTCCTGGATGAGCCTGGCTAGAGGTTTATCAATCTTGTTTGTCTTTTCAAAAGTCTGTTTCCTTCTTCAGTTTTAAGAAGTTTTCAGTCATAATTTCATCAAATACAATTTCAACACTTTTTCTCTCTCTTCTCCCTCTGGACCCCTATAATGATAATGTTGGTACACTTAATGTCCCACAGATCTCTTAAACTGCTCTCATTTTGCTGTTCTGATCGGGCAGTTTCCATAATTCTGTCTTCCACATCACTTTTGCATTTTTCTGTATCACCTAGTTTGCTGTTAATTCCTTCTAGTGTATAGTTCATTGCTGTTATTGTATTCTTCAATACAATAACTGACTGGTTCTTTTTAATATTTTCTAGTTCCTTGTAAATATTCTCACTGTGTTCATCTATTCTTTTCCCTAATTCCATTGGCATCCTTATTACTGGTGCTTTAAATTCTTTATCTGGTAAATTGTTCATTTCTGTTTCATTAGTGTTTGTTTCCCGCCTCCCCCAGGCTTTGTTCTTCTCTTTCAATTAGACCAATTTCTCTGTCTTTTCATTTTGCTTAACTTTCTTTGTCTCTATGAAATTAGGTGAAACAGTTATGCATTGCAGTCTTGAATTTGTCCTTATGTGGGAGTGTCCTTATACAGTATGTATGTGCCCAGTGGCTTTGGTGGGAGAGAGAGCTGGATTTGATGTGAACACAAGTCACATCTTTCCTCAGGGTGTGCTGGCAGTTGCCATCTTGGTAGGAGGTAGGATAGGAGCTGGAGGGGCTAGGGTTGGACCCAGGTGTGAGTTGGGTGTTTCACTCTGCTTGATGGCTGTCACTGCCCTATTGGGAGAAAGGTCAGGTCTCAAGTTGCTGGAGCAGAAGCCATGAGGGTTAGGTCCAAGCTGGCTCCATTCCCTTTAAGTTTGTGCCCCTCCCCCTCCCAGCATTGGCACCCTCACCCCAGAAAGGAACAGTACTGGAACAAGAGGGGCTGGTGTGGGCACTCATTGCATGTTCAGGTGTGGGCTGTGGTGTTCAGACCTGGGTCAGAGATCTGTACTGCTTCTGATGTGCTGCCTGTATAAGCACCAGTAATGGCTGCCCTTGCCCTACTCAGATGCCGCTTTGAGTCTAAGCCACCTTTGTCTCTCATAGCTGGGTTCTTCCTTCTGTCTCTTCCACTTTTGCCCTAGTGGGGAGCTATGCCACAGGGCAAGTGGGCCCTGTGTGGGCACTTGGCATGTGTTGGGGCACAGGCCATGACAGTCTGGCTGAAGACAGAAATGGGGCTTTTTCTGATGAGTTACCTGTGTAAGCACTAGTAATGGCTGTCCCCACCCTTCTCAGATGCTGCTTCAGGTCTGAGCCACATCTGTGTCTCACAGCTAAGCTCCCAAGCAGGGCTGGAACACTCACTAGCTCAGGTTGAGGTGCACACCAGAGCGGTGTAGGAAATCTGCCCCATCAGCTCTGCTTCAGGAACAAGTGAGTGTGCACAGACTCCTCATGAATGGAGTTTATGGCTTTAGCTGTTACATTAAGGTGCATGATCCATGTTGAGTTAATTCTTGTGTATGGTATGAAGCAGAGGTTCAGCTCCCTTCTTTTGCATGTAAATATACAGTTGTCCCAGCACTGTTTATTGGAACGACTACTATTCTTTCTGCTTTGAGTTGTCTAGACACCTTTGTTGAAAATTAATTGACTATAAATTTAAGGGTTTATTTTTGAACTCTCAATTCTATTCTATTGATCTATATGTCTATTCTTATGCCAGTAACACACTTTCTTGTAGCTTTTTAGTAAGTTTTGAAATTGGAAAGTGTGAGTCCTCCAGTTTTGTTCTTTTTAAAGATTGTCTTGGTTATTTTGTGTTCCTTGCATTTTCATATGAATTTTAGGTTCATCTTGTCAATGTCTGCAAAAAATACAGCTGGCATTTTGATAGGAGTTGTACTGAATTTATAGTTTAATTTGGAAGAATACTGCCATCATAACAATATTAAGTCTTCCAGTCCATGACATGGAAAGTCTTTCCATTTATTTAAGTCTTTTAATGATATTTTGTAATTTTCAGTGTAGAAGTCTTGCACTTATTTTGTTAGATTCATTACTAAATATTTTATTTTTGATTCTATTGTATATAATATTGTTTCCTTAATTTTATTCTTATATTGTTCATTGCAAGTGTATAGGTATACAATTCATTTTTGCACATTAGCATTGCATCCTGCAACCTTGCTCATCTCATGTATTAGCTCTAATTTCTTTTTTTTTTAGTGAATTCCTTAGGATTTTCTGTATAGCAGATCATGTTATACTCAAATAGATAGTTTTACTTCTTTTCCAGTTTAGATGCCTTTTATTTATTTTCCTTTCTTAAATTATTTGACTAGCTACTGAATAGAAGTGAAAAAGGATATTCTTGTCGTATTCCTGATCACAGGGAGAAAGCATTTAGACTTTCACCGTTAACTATGATCTTAACTGTGGGTTTTTCATAGATCCCCTTTATCAGGTTGAAGAATATTTTTGTCTTTTTTTGACTGAAATTGAATGCCTCTGAGTATTTATTCCTTACCTATCCTACAGTGAATAAAAATGGGAAAGAAAGTTCAACTCACATTTGGGTAGTAAGAGCTAGAGAACCTTGAGGAACATAGCTGGATAATTAGACCAAGGGTGATATACTGTCATTTTTCTTGTGCATTATGCTTTTAAAAGAGGTTGTATGATGAAACTGGGTCTTCCTAGTAAGGTATTTTTTTTCATACTTAATGTAGAAATGGTCCTCCTCTATTAAATTACTTTTTAGAGATCATACCTCATGGCTATAAGTGTCTCATGAGTTTGGGTAATGCTCAGTATTTAGTGTGAACTGTAGTTTTTCTAAATCATTTATGTGGCAATCCTTTATCTTAGACTTGAATGACCATTGCTCTACATTTATAAGATATTTAGTGATTTTTAACATCAAAGGTAGCCTTATGTTTCATTTGGGCTATAGAGGTATTTGTGATATAGTTAGTCATAAAGTCATCTTGATGGCAATAAATAAACCAAGGGGTTCTTGCTGACTCTGGTGTGCTATATAGAGTGCATTTTCGAATGGTTTATTTCTGCATTAGAGGAAAACACCAACCTTCTGGGGGTTGTCCACATTCCAGCATCTTGAGTCTGTTGTATTTATGATGGAAACAAGGCTAAAAAAGAGTATTTAGTCATCTGCTGTTTCCATTTGGTGCTAAACACATACTTTTCTCTAGAGTGCAAGAATGCTAATTTATTTCATGTACCAGGGTGGATTGCAGCCATTCCTAGAGACATGAGTATTTAAATTGGCAAAAACTAAACAGCGAATACTCTGCATATAGAAGATACATTCACAGTATCTAGTTCTTGAGTAAGGCAAAGTCTTTGTTAATTAGGGATCTGGATTTTAAATACAACTTACTTTCTAATAGGCAGGCATATACAATTGACCTTTCAACTACAGCCACAGCCATTATGTTTTGAGTTCAGAAGCTTTTTCTATGCATTCTGGTAAGTATGAAATATGACATAAGTAAAACTCACAAGTAAATTGTGAGATATTCAGGTAAACATGTTCTGAGATCTGTCTTTGGAATGAGATATAAAAGGGAGCAATAAGTTTTGTGCTATCTATTTCTGTGCCCTTTATCTGTCTTCTCAGGTATGACTAGACAATTTCTGGTATTTTATTCCCATATGTGATAGGATAATTTTTATATGTGTGAGATGTTTCAAATTAATTGCAAATTTTTAACTTGAGTTGATGTTCATTCATTCATTAATAAACATTTGTCTAATACCTTTCATGTGCCCTCATGGAGCTTACATTCCATTGAAGAAGACAGAAAACAGACATGGTAAATAACTAATATAAAGTATATTAGTGATAAATAGTAGTAAGAAGAAAATAAAGCAGGGCAAGAAGTATGGCATGTTGAGAGTGAAATTGTTGGATGAATTTTTAGATAGAGTGGCTAGAGGAGGTCTTACTGAAAAGTTGATTTTTGAGTAAAGACTCAAAAGATGTGAGAGAGTGAGCCAGTCATGGATCCAGAAGAGTGTTCCAGCAATGAGATGGCCTAGGGTAGGGATGGGATATGCCTAGATTTTTAGAGAACCAGCAAGGAGGTCCGTGTTGCTGAATCACAGTGAACAAGGAGAGTAGTAAGGATGAGGTCAGAAAGATATATATGATGGTTTGAGCAAAGCAGTGACATGATGACTTGCTAGAAGTGATAAGATGCCAAATTCTAGATAAATGAGGGTAAAGGTGATAGAATTTGCTGACAGACTAGATGTGAGATTTGAGAGAAAGAGAAGTAAAGACTGACAACAAGGTTTTTGGTTTGGACAACTGGAAGAACTGCTACTGAACTGGTGAAGACTGGTAGTAGTGGTTTGGGGGGTATTATCAGGAGCTCAGGTTTTGATATGCTATGTTTGAGAAGCATATTAGAGAGCCAACTGACTTTTATGTCAGGTATTTTGGCTCTCTTTTACCTGGTGCATTTTGAAATGCTCACCTGCCTCTCTATGAAGCAGTTCTTAATTTACTTATGCATGCTTTTCCTTACACTTCCTATAGTAATTCTGATTCATTCCACCATTTTATTTTAGCATATTATTATTTAACAATTTCCAGAGAGCAGAGGACTTCAGAATGTGTGCTTATTTTTACTTTGTATTTGTATTTCCTTCTAGCTCTTAGTTCAGTTCCACTGTATAAATACTTCTTGAAATCAGTATCTAAGAATACTCAAAATTTAACAAGATTATTAACCTAAGTTATTTCTGTTTTCCTCAATCAGATTGTTGGTCAAGGTAGGGAGCACTAACTTAACTTTCTGAAAAGCATGACAAATATGGGATATCTTACATGCATTTGCTCAAGGTCTTGCTTCCTGTTGGTGAATGTAATTAGAATTCAGATATTTTTCAGAACAGCCTGAGATACACAGTAATAAGCATGGAATGACACACTTACATGTAAGTGCTAAAAACTGTCATCAACAGCTAGGCCAGAACACTTGGAAGAATAGTTCATAGGCAAATCTAGTTAGCCTAATTGGGAACACAATTAAAGAACATTTCCATTCTAGAATGAGTATACCTTAGCTTTTTGCAGTTGTGATTTCCTTTTCCAAAATTCAAAATTTTATCTCATGGAAAAGTAAATTATCTTAAGGCAATAACCCTCAAAGTTTTCTCATGTCTTTAAAGTGGTGATAGGTATTATTAATTCATTGATCATTCTGTGCCAGCTCCTATACAAGGCCCAGGGAATGAATGAATTAAGACATCATTTTGGCCCCAATAGGAACTCTTAATTCAGTGAGAGACACAGATGTATCAATGAATAAATATAGCAAATGATAATGGTTTAATAAGTCCTAGATTAGTGCTGTGTAAGTACTATTGGAACACATGAGTGTGTCCATGGATGACAGAACATGAGAATCCAAATTGTCTTGAAGGATGAAGGGACATATAGCAGGAGATATGAGGGGAGGCAGGGACATAGCTCATACAAAGGCACCTGTAGAACCTCAAGTGATTCTGTGTGGCTGGAGAAAAGTGTGCCTGTGAGAGAAGTGGTAGAATATAAGGCTAGAGAGAGAAGCTGGAGTCCAGATCATGCCTGTCTGTAATAAACAATATGAGAGTTATTGTGTGTGAATTAACAGTCACTTGAAAATTTTAAATTGGGGAGTGAGGATCATATTTGAAGTTTAGAGAGACCCCTCTGATTGTGTTACTGACAAAATATTGTATTAGTCAAAAAGTTGTCTTTAATATTTCTCCAATTTGTTCTGTCCGCCGTGTATTCACAAGCACTTCCTCTGTTTTCTCCCTAATCATTTTCCCACTAGACTACTACTAGTAATGAGGACGAGAACAAAGGGTACTTACTGGAGAAATATTTAATGGGGAGAATAACAGATCTCATCTAATGGTTGGGATGAGGGAAAGGAAGGGTCAAGGATATTCCTTAAGTTTATTGTTAGTCAGCTGGATATTGGGGCCCTTAAGTCTGAGAATGTTGGAGGAGAAACATATTTGGGAGTGTGTGTAAGAAAAGCAATGGGTTCAACTTTGGGCATGTATATTTTGAGATCCAACTTGAGTTATGCTCCTGGAGCTCAGTAGAGAGGTCACTACCTGTCAATTTAAATTCAGTATTGTCATTTAAGAAGACAGGGGAGAAATATTTAAGGAGGGAATATGGCCAATACTTTGCTGTATAGAGAGAGGTCAAGTAAGAAAATGCTGGAAAAATGTTTCACATTAAATTAGGTAACCTCATTAATACCCTGTGAGGTAGGAATTATTATCCCCATTTTGTAGCTGAAGTAAGGTTAATTATTACAATCAAAAGCTCCTGCTAGGGGCCTCCCTGGTGGCGCAGTGGTTGAGAGTCCGCCTGCCGATGCAGGGGACACGGGTTCGTGCCCCGATCCCGGAGGATCCCACATGCCGCGGAGCGGCTGGGCCCGCGAGCCATGGCCGCGGGGCCTGTGTGTCCGGAGCCTGTGCTCCGCAACGGGAGAGGCCACAGCAGTGAGAGGCCCGCGTACAGCAAAAAAAAAAAAAAAAAAAAGCTCCTGCTATTGGAGTGTTTTTGTGTTGGAATTGTAACCCCAAAGTTCATGCTATTTTCATTATGAGACAGACTTCCTGCCTTGGAGCTGCTCAGCGTTTGCCTCATTTCACCCTTAGCTTTAAAGTCACACCTTGTAGCAGGTTTTTCAAGCCTGTTGAATTAAACTTAAAAGCCAAAAAGTTTTTTTGCTCTCGGAAAAGCAACCATTAAGCTATCACTACTAAGATGCTATGTTTAGAGTTGTTATTTTATCAAAGGTAGATTAAAATAGTGAAGATGATACTTATTAATTTTACTCTTTCTTCATGTATCATTCACTTATATTTTGGGGCAAACTAAATGACCTTATCAATCACACTTTAATTTAGTGTTATAATTTTGGCCTGAGGTTATCCTATCAGTCTTATTCTGAAACTCAGTTAAGAAATAAGTTTCTAATCTGTGTTGTATTAGGTGTGACAGTTATTTGTCAGGAAGGTTTGCCTGAAATGTGTATTTTCTTTTGGGCTACTACGTAACTGTAGGGTTTTAGGAAAGTCCTTAGACACACTTTGTGAGAGATAATGAAGCTACTGACAATAACAAAAAAAATAGCGTTGGGTAGAAAGAGTGATAAGACAGGAGCCAATCCTGGACCTTATTCATAGCTGGGCCATTAAATGAGAAAGAATAGAGAGTGCTTTCATGTAGGAAGCATTCTAGCTATTTAATAAATGTTGGCTTTCTTAAAAACAATTACCAGTACCACTTTTTATTAATTAAAAAAAATAATAACACTTTTTGTATCTCCTCATGGGATTCTTTGTGAAAGAATGACTGGAAACAAGTTAAACAGGATAAGCCACTCCATGAACGTAAGGGATTATTAACTGGGAAGTTGTGTCAACATCCCTGAGCTTGGATCCCATTTATACTAAATGATGCTATTTGCTTTCTTAGATGCAACAGAATATTTGGAAAATGGAGATTTATTTCTGACAAGTGAGTCACAGAAACTTAAATAAGGAATTGTAAGGATAATGATATTTATTGATCCTTGACTAGATGTTAAAATCCAACTTAACTCCCATAGGTGTTAATTAATCTATATGGGAAATGTTTTCTGATTTATGGATATTTGAATTTTGTTAGATTAAGTGATGAAGTATACACACAAATGGAAGGAAAGCATGTAGTATAGCAATTAGATCTTACTGAAGTAGCTCATTATTTTTATGTTTTTCTGCTTATTATTTTTCCTTTAATCATGACACATGACTCCAGATAGAATTTATTTTTTAGGTATAAATTCAAGGCAAATAATAGATGAATATATAGTATTGTATTTGTTTCAGATGGATAGAAAATGAAATGAATATAGTGTGTTTCTGAACTTTACATATATATTTTCTTAACTGACACAGTAGTCTGCATTAGAATTAAGTAATATTGCTTTCCTAGGAGGTTTCTTTGGAGGTATTAATATTCATTTTGGTGTATTACAACTACTTAAGGCATGCATTAATGGCCCAGAGTACATGCTTTGGGGATATCTTGATACAATTATTATATGGTTTCTTAGTTTTCTATTTGAATTTGAAGAATTCTTTTATTTTCTCCTTTATTGAATTTGTCCTACTAACATGAAATAGAAAATGGGAAATAAGTATAGAAAAGCAGTGAAGATCTCTCTCTGCTGCTTAACAATGTTTTGATTGCAAAATCTTGCATTTTTTAAATCATTTTTTTCCCTCAGAACCTTCTTTTTATCTTTGTAGTCTACTCTTGTTTCACCATCCTATATCCCTCAGCTCAGTTAAGGCTAAGTATTCAACTTCCTAATTTATTTTGGAGAAAAACATTTAAATTAGCAGGTGTTTGTACTATTTTGTTTTCTGATAGAACATGAAACTGCCCACTGACCAGTGATGCAGTTAGCAAGCAACATCTTGGCAGAGAGAAGATTGGGGATAGAAGTCAACCAAGAATGGAATCCAAATAGCAAAGTATCCATTAGGCTTTTCTCTGCATGTCTTCTTAGTCTTAAGAAAACAAAACTACTCTTTATGAGCTCCCTTCCCTCCACTACCAGAGAAGTGGGTTTATCAGCTCCAGAAACTTCATTTTTCATTTAAACACCTAGAAGAGAAACTCAGTAATTTGCATGTAGTTCTGCTTTGTTGAGCAGAGTATCTGCTGAGCTATTCTACTTGGTCAGGGATGTAGCTTAGTAAGGAAGTTTTCTCTGATTTTTTGAAATGTGGGTTTGTTCAAGGGTATATGGAATCAATTGCTGTGAAAATCCTTTAGCTTTGCCCTTTCTGATGGCCAAGCTATCGGAGCTTTCCTTTTTTATTTTTCAAACATTTAGATTTTTTTCTTTTTTAAACAGAAGCCCTTAAGTTGGTAGAAGATACTTGCAAATGGACTGCATATCCAATTTTTTCATCCTTCCCTAAATATCATGGGAAATGTAACGTGACAGGTCTATAGCTTATTTATACCAGTGAATATTTGCTTGGCTTTATTAACACTTTTGTTTTGTCTGATTTTGTATAAACTTTAAAAACTGAAGTATAACATACATACATAAAAATGTACAGCTTATACACATACAGGTCAATGAATTTTCCAAGCCAAACACACCACCTCCAAGGTAACAGGCACCCAGATGAAGAAACAGAAAATTACCAAAATTCAAAAGATCCCTTATGCCCATTTCCAGTTTCTAATCGCCCCTCAAGAATAAACACTATTCTGATTTCTAAAACTATAGATTAGTTTTGCCTGAGTTTGAACTTTATATAGATGGAATCAAGTAATATGTACTCTTCTGTGTCTGGTGTTTTTCATTCCATATTTCGTATTGTAGCATGTAACTGCATTTTGTTCATTCTCATTACTTTGGGTTGTGCCTAATTTGGGGCTCTATGAAGAGTGTTTCTATGAAGACTTTTATATGTATTTTAATGAACATATGAAAATATTTCTGTAAGTGTGTATCTTCTCCCAGGAGTGGAATAGAGCTGGCTCATATACATTCATAAACATATACATATGTTTAGCTTCGGTAGGCACTGTCAGTTTTCCAAAGCAGTTATATCAATGGCTTCACTAACATTTGATGTACAGATAGGTATAATTTAATTTTACTCTTTAGCTTTCTGTGGCATTATCATGTACAAGTTTGTCTAGACTCTCCAGATTATGTATATTTTCCACACATTTTTGATTTCTTGGAATAATCATATCCCAAGTTTCTTATCCTTTCTGAGCATAACTTTCTCTTACTTATTTCTTATTCATTTGTCTATTTGTTTCTTCAAAAAAATGATTAAGCTCCTAATATGTGCCATGTACTACTAGATAATGGATAAAACATAAATAAGTTATAGTGCTTTCATTCAAGGGAAGTATAATGAAGTGAGGGAGACAGCAATATGAATATATATATATATATATATATATATTTAACATCTTTATTCTTTTTTTTTTTCTACATCTTACTGGAGCATAATTGCTTTACAATGGTGTGTTAGTTTCTGCTTTATAACAAAGTGAATCAGCTATACATATACATATGTTCCCATATCTCTTCCCTCTTGAGTCTCCCTCCCTCCCACCCTCGCTATCCCACCCCTCTAGGTGGTCACAAAGCACCTAGCTGATCTCCCTGTGCTATGTGGCTGCTTCCCACTAGCTATCTATTTTACATTTGGTAGTGTATACATGTCCATGCCACTCTCTCACTTTGTCACAGCTTACCCTTCCCCCTCCACATATCCTCAAGTCCATTCTCTACATCTGTGTCTTTATTCCTGTCCTGCCCCTATGTTCTTCAGAACCTTTTTTTTAATATTCCATATATATGTGTTAGCATACAGTATTTGTTTTTCTCTTTCTGACTTACTTCACTCTGTATGACAGTCTCTAGGTCCATCCACCTCACTACAAAAACTCAATTTCATTTCTTTTTATGGCTGAGTAATATTCCATTGTATATATGTGCCACATCTTCTTTATCCATTCCTCTGTCCATGGACACTTAGGTTGCTTCCATGTCCTGGCTATGAACAGTGGGTAGACAGCTACTTCTGTCCTCCCTACATCTCGTAAAAAAGTTAATTACCCCCAAATCCTGCATGAAGTAGCAGACAGCCTTTATTTTCAGAAAGGAACGAGCTAAAAATATAGTAGTGCTGCCATTTGTTAACCTCATGTAACATTATCTGAAGGTAGCAGAGTCTTGTGAATAAGTCATGTGATTTGCAATCAGAAAACTTAGGTTTACATCTCAGTTCTTTTATCAGCCTTTTAATCTCCTTAGACTAAATACTCATTTAGTTAAAATGGGGCTAATAACACCAGCCTTACTGCCTTAAAGGGTGTTGTGATGATCAGTGAGATACTATCCAGAAGCACTTTATAAATTATAAGTCATTATACAACACAAGTCCTCACATCCTTGTGTAGTAGCAAATAAGAGAAATCCTTCCCATGCAGGAAGGGGTATAACATAGCTGTTAGGATCATGGCTTAGCAGTTGCACTGACTTGGGTTACAATGCAAGAAATGCCACCATTTAGCTTTGTCAGTTGGCTCATGAACTCTAGATAGATAACTCAGTCTCTCTAGATATCAGTTTTCTCATCTTTAAAAAGGAGAATAATATGTATCATGAGTTTTTATAAGGATTACATGAGATATTGTATGTGGAATGCCTAAGTTATTGTTAAGTTCCCTTGAATTAGTTTTCTTTAAAATAAACTTTTAATTTATATTAATAATTTTAGATTTCCAGAAAAGTTGCAATGATAGTACAGAAATTTCCCATCTACTTTTCTTCTGATTTCCTTCATCGTTAATGTCTTACATTAGCCACAATGAACAAACATTGATGCATTACTATTAACTAAACTCGGCTTTTTTTGGAATTCATCAGTTTTCCCATTCATGTCTTTTTTCTCTTCCAGGATCTGATCCAGGTTTCTATGCTGCATTTAGTTGTCATGTCTCCTCAATTTCCTCTGGTCTGTAACAGTTTATCAGTCAGTCTCTTTGTTTTTTGTGACCTTAACAGTCTTGAGGAATACAGTCCAGGTATCATGTAGGATTTTCCCCAATCTGTTTTTGTTTGTTGTTTTTCTCATGATTAGACTGAGACTGTGAGCTTTTGGAGAGAATTCCAGACAGATGAAGTACTCCTCTTGTCACAACATATCAAGGAGCACCCGATATCCATATGACATCACTGATGATGTTAACATTCATCTCTTGGTTAAGGGAGTACTTGCCAGGGTTTTTCACTGTATATTGAGCTAGTTTTAACCAGTTGTCACTTATATAGGACTTTCTCTTTCCTCTCCTCCCACTGTTTGAAATGCTTTTCATTTATATTTATTGCAAATGTCATCTCTGAGGAAATACCTTCTCTGCCCACCCAAGCTAAAGAGCTTCTCTTCTCAAGTCAGTCAGTGTGTTTTCTCGATAGCATTTTTCATTACCTGAAATTGTCTTGTGTATTTGTTTTACCTAGTTTATCCGTTTGTCTTTAGGCCCCCTCCCCCTCAAACAAGAACATAAGCTTCAGGAGAACAAGGTCCTTGCAGGATTGTTCACTTCTGTGCACTTGACATCTAAGCACAAGGGCTAGCATATACTAAATGCTCAATAACTATTTGTTTGAATAAATGTCAAAGAAAGAAAAATCCAGGATTAACTTATTAGCTAGTATTTCTGAAAATGAGTGGAAGATAGCTGAATGGTGGGAAGTTTAATTTAGTATTCTTAACTTAATTGGTTTAGTTTTAACAAAAAGGTTAAATGCAATCATCACCATCTATGCAAATAAGTAATCAGCATCCTTGTAATTCAAGCTGTCTTATAATTCACTTCATAATGTGAAAGCCTAAGTATTTTTCTGACTTATAAGTATATGACTGACAAATGTAAGAGGTACTCAGTTATGACACATCTGTACCATTGTGACCTTTATTTGCTATGGCTTAGCTTTCCTATCACAGAAATTTTAACAGAATCAGGAGGAGTATAGAAATAATTTATGCCCTTTATTTTAACTTATCGTTATAAATTCCTTGTGTCTATTATTTTTTTCATTTATATTGGCAGAAAAATGGAGCTTCTTGGCATAAATCTTTCTTCCATAACCTCTCTTTTTATTTCTTTCCTCAGGACCTAAAATCTCCAAATCAGAGGGATGAAATTGCAGGTGCCCGGGCCTCATTGAAGGAGAACTCCCCCATATTGCATTCAATTTGTTCAGCTTGTTTGGAACATTCTGATGTCACTTCCCTCAAAGCCAGCAAGGACACAGTTTGTGAAGAAATTCAGAATGCCCTCAATGTAATTTCAAATGCTTCACAAGGCATCCAGAATGTGTTAGTCCCACCAGAACCTCAGGCAGCAACCCTGGGAAGTGCCCTTGATGAGCTTGAGGTAAGTTGAGAGAAAATTAAAATGTGATTTGATGTACCAATATAAAGATTAATAGATGTGTGTTCTCAGATCCTTGGGTTGGAGTTCAGAGTATGAGTAAATAAAAATTCAGTGATCTAATCAGTCTCTATCATTGTGTTTTCCAAAGAATTGAATAGCAGGACAGTATTCTATCAGTAGACTTCTGATTCCTTTACATCTCTGCCAAGGAAGCCAATGCATTTAAATTGGAATTGTTAATTACATTGAAATGATGACTTTATTTTACATAGATCAATTTATGAAATGTAGGATTTATTCATTCCACAAATACTTATTATTGGCACAGTTCTTTATGCTTGGGATATAATTGAGTGCTGCTCTCTTGAACTCCTCACATTTTAGTTTGGACTAGGGTGGCTAGTGAATATTAAGGCTAAATTTTGTAAGTAGAGCCAACTGGATTTGACAGAATGGTTGTGGGGTGTAAGTGAAAGGGAAGAGTCATGGCAGGTGTTGCAGGTTAGCTCCTCTAGAAGCACACACTGGACAGAATTTGGGATACAAGGTGTTATTAGGAATCAACATGTGTGAAGGGAGAGGAAGGGAGTAGAACTGAGCAGAGGAAGGAGTCTACCTGTGATCCAGACCCACAAAACCACCAGTGAGCAGGGAGCTCTGGAGAGAGTGTTAACCTCAAGAAATAGCCAGCCCTCTTTCAATCACTGGAAGCAGGTCACCCTAACCTGGGAAGGGTCTTACCTCCAGGCAGGGGGGCTGGGAATAAGCCCTCTGCAGCTGCTGCAGACGCTGAGGGGACTGACAGCTGGGGGGCCATCTGCTGCCCTCACCCTCCACAGGTAGGCAACAAATCCTACCTGGAAGGAGGATATGGGCAGTAAACCTTTTGTCTACCACAAATAATTACAAGGTGTTTTTGTTTTTGTTGTTGTTGTTGTTTGTTTTTTGGCTTGGGCAACTGGATGGATTAAGTTTTTATCAACTATGATGGGGAAGACTGTGGGTGAAGCCATTTTTGAGAGGAAGATCAGCAACTCAATTTTCAACATGTTGAGTTGAGAGATTTGTTAGACATTCCAGTATGATGTCAAAGATCATTGGTTATCCAAGTCAGATAAGTACTTGCTTAATGGAAGACAACACGGTGTAATGTTTAAAGATAAGGGATCAGGAGCCCAGATGCCTGAGTTCCTATCCCAGGTCTGGCGGATACTGCCTATGTGACCTTAAGAAAGCTATTTTATTGAACTCTCAGTTTTCTCACCTATAAATTGAGGATAATAATAGGACCTATTTCTTAGTGTTGTCTGCATCAGTGAATTAATAATACATGTAAAAATGCTCATAGCAGTGACTGGCACATAGTAAGTGCTCAATAAATCTTAGCTTTCATTACTAGTTGTGGAGGTGACTATTTGGCAGAAGATTCTTCCATAATCAAGAAATCAACACAATTAAAATTACTAAAGTTTTACTGATAACTTAAAAAAATAAACACATAACCTATAATTCCTATATGTTCTTAACATTATTACTGTCACAATAAACTTATTAGATATCTAATTCATTTAAGTTTAGAATAGCCTTTCCATATGCTTTTCCTTTAGTTACATGTCTTAAACAGGTTTCTTCACTTCTAACCTAAATTATTAAATTCCTAATTTTTGGCATCAATGAAAAAATCTGTTAACTTCCTAATTATTAGTATGTATGTGAAAATTTTAGGACCTACTTGTCTAAATAAGGTAGAAAATTAGTGATGATTCTTTAATAATACCCCATCATGTAAATGTTTGCCTTGTGTAATGAGTACTCAGTAAACTTATCTATTAGATGAGTGTTCTGTCTTCACAATAAGATTGAAAACACCCTGTGGGCAAGATTATGTTTCTAACTAATTTTATACCAGTGATACTAACAGAACATTAGGTCCCCCATACATTAATATGTAACATTTCTTGATAGCTAAACACTTAACATAAATTTATCACTTAATTATTACAGTGTCCATATAAGATATGTTTTTTTCTTGTTTGTCTTACAGAAAATAAAACTGAGACTTATGTATGTTTTTTAACTTGCTCAAGTCAGAAGGCTAGTGAGTGGTAGTAACCAGGATGTGAATCTAGTATGTCTGACTCTAGAAGATATTTCCAACTTCTGTATTATACTGAATTCTTACAGGTAGAGCTTAATGTGGTTGATCAAAATTCAACAAAACTTGTTCTACGATTTTTAGTTTATTGGAACTATCAGAGAAATTATATATGTAACCCAGTCCAAAAGATGGCATAACTTTTTAGTGAAAAATTATTTTTTGGGTACCTGGGTTATTTAAGTAGAAGTAGTCTGTGTATGAGGAGTGACTAGTATTGTGAGGTGAAATTTGCAAGAGTGGACTGATGGGATTGTGTATCACATTTTTCATAGTACTAAACAGAATTGTATCAGGTGATGCATAAGAGGTCCAGTTTATCCCAGACACCTTTTTCTATATTCTTAGGATTATAGAAGAAGATAGAATATTTTGAAGTTGTCTTCCTTCAGGGACTTCTGTTTTCTCACTTTAGTTGAAAGTGGCTGCTGCGGACAAGAAATGGCAGTGGTTGGAGAGGAGGAGAAAGTGTGTGTGTGTGTGTGTGTGTGTGTGTGTGTGTCTGCGTGTGTGTGTATGGGTGTAGTTTTGATGGGAGTAGGCATAGGCATAGTGATAGAGTCTTCCCTTTTGTAAGATAAGTTGCTGACTCCCTTCTTCTTATCAAGGCAGGAGGGAGTTTCAAAGATATTACCTAGAAATCCTAATACTGTCTCAACAACTTTTGAAATTCAGTTCCAGTCAAAGTTAGGGATAGAAAGCTGGTACAAAATGCCTGAATTTTATACACATTTTTATATCCAAGTTACAATAGCTTCTGAGGTTGTCTGAACTAGATAAAGCAGGATTTATTGAGCATTTAGCCTTTTTAAATGATTTTGTAAATTAAATGGTTGCACTTTACTTACAGGAAGCTTATTGGTAAAGGATCCAAAATAACCTTTGCTCTATCTTGCTTCTGCAAATATAATACTATGAAATAAATTGATGTAGTAAATACTCTGTTGGGAGTAAGTCTCATTAAATGTTATAGTGTAGAAATGTATCAGAGCACTTACTCAACAACTACCAAGCTGAAGCGTCATTAAATCTTTCATTCTGGTCCATGTTTGGTTGTTGAAATGAAACCTGAGATTTATTGTTGAAGAAAATAGAAGTTGAATTAGAACACTGTATGGGCTAAATCAATTTCTTTATTGGAAAAGCTAATGTGAATTTTAGAGTGTTCTTTCGCATTTGTGACTGAATGAGAGTTGAGAAGTGTCCCAACTATGGATTAACAGAATTATGAAAATATCTTTAGGTGAGAAACTTTGCCAGTGAAAGTTGCTTTGAAACTCCAAGTCTACTAAGGTATATTTGCTCTTGTGTGGAAGGAAAACACAGCTTTTATAATCATAGTCCACAGAATTATCCAGATCCTCTTGTGATAATGATGATAATAACAAAGGAGTTTTGTAGTATTTTGTCATTTTCAAAGAGCTGTCATGTTTATTTTCTTATCTTCTTTTTATATATTCATTTATGGTCATCATTCATATATTCCTTTATTCAGTGTTGCATCCCCAACACTTAGAACAATGCTCTATACATAGTAAATGCTAGGTAAATATTGATGAATGAATGAAGGAAGGAAAGAACAAATATAGGAATGGTGCCTATGGTTTTGCAATAATGGAGTGAAGAGCATTTTCCCTATACACCTGTTTTTTCTCCTTTTTCCAACTTGTAGTGTACGTACTGGAGGTTTGTATTCTACTTTATCTAACTTTTAACTGGGATGCAAATTTAAAGTGAGGGAAACCACAAGGAAAATATCTGAGTGATATGCCACTCAGATACCTTTCTGTGATAAGGGAGCACAAAGAGGAAAAAACAAATCTTTTCTCAGTGGCTATCTAGCCTTAGTTTAGGTTCCCTGTAACTGCCAAGCTATGCTGCCTTTTACTAAGAGTAATAGTTCTGAGGTATGCAGTCCTTATATTCTTCTGTTTTCACCTGAAGGAGAAAACAGGACCTCTATTAATCAAATTAGCATTTAGGAGGTAAAGGAAAATAGGCATCAGTGATATCTAGAAGCAATTTAATATGAAAAAATGGTTTGGTTTTTAGAAATATAGTGAACTAGAAAAACTAAAAATAATGGATAAATATTTTTAACTACATGGATAATCTGACAAGAGAATTAGGGAAATTTGTTGGGGCTAGCCAGGTACAAAGAGCACAAATCCAAACTAGCAAGCCAGCACTAGCATTGTGCTATGCAATATGGGGAATTTGTTTTTCATTATTGCCTGTAGCTTGGATTTTGGAAGAACATGAACTGAGGACAAAAGACAAAGCTTGTCAGCTGGAAAGTCGCATGAGACAAAGCTTGTCAGCTGGAAAGTCGCATGAGACCCTTACACAAATCTGAGAATCCTTTTATTTGACCACCTCATTGGATAAACAAGAAAAACACTAGCCTTTACATCAGGAGATAGTAGGAAAACTTGGCTGGCTTAAATTGGCCATGGGTAGGTCAGAAAAATATACAAAACATCTTGGAAAATTTCTAACTGTAAGTCTGTTCTTATCTGGACTTTGGGTCAAAAGTTATATTATCTCTGTAGCCTCTAAGACTTTAACTGAAAATTTAAAATTGTCCTGTCTTGGCAATATCTCCAAGTAACTGCCAGAAGTATACTCAAATTCTGTCTGCACCATACACTAAGCCCACAAAAACTTCTCATACCAGTCCAAGGACAATAAGTTCTCACAAGACACACAAATAAGCAAACCACCATGAATGAAATTTTGTAGAAAGAGCAAACTGCAGAATCAGATCTGCAAACACTGCAGATGTTGAAACAGTAAGACATTAGATGTAAATTAGTATGCTTAATATATATTATTTCCTCATCTACTCAGTAAAGTAGGAGGAGTATGATGAAGGAAGAAAAGACTATCAAAATTGACCAGGCAGAACTATCTAAAATGAAAAACATAATTGTGAAAAATTCAATGGTTAGGCAAAACAGGAGGTTAGATAGCAAATTAATGATCTGAAAGATGTGTTTGAAGAAGTTACTTGCAATGCACCACAGAGACACAAAATAAGATTTTTTTTTAAAAGCAGTTAAGATACATGGAGGATGGTGTGACGAGTTCTAATATATTCTGATATAAGATACAGAAGAAGAAAAGCATAAAAAAATACTAAGAATTTCCTGGAACTAATGGAAGATAGCAATCTCCATAGCTAAAAAATCTAATAATTCCCAAGCAAGATATATAGAAAGAAATCCACATCTACTCATATTGTAATGAAACTGAAGAACAACAAAGGCAAAAAGAATATTCTAAAAAGAAAATAGGGATAGCTTTATTCTCAGCAAGATGGCAGAATAGGAGGCTCCCGACTCTTCCGTCTATCCATAAACACACTGAATAAACAACTACACATGTATCAGTTGCCTCTGAAATCCAGAAACGAGTTGAGCAATTCCTCCATGTTGGTCAACTAAGAAAATGCCCACCTCAAAACAGTTAGGAAAAACTGAGATACACTCTCACCATAAACTCCATTCTTAACACAGCATCATACAGTTGAGAGGGATCCCCCATCTCCCAGCTTCTCCTTGAGGAGAAAAGGTTTTGATACATATCTAACACTCCAACTTTTATGGCTGCTACCAGAAGGACTGTCTACTAGCTTGCCTATCTTTGGCAGCTGACAGGGCCCTATATTTGCTAGTCCCTTGGGACCATAGAGAACAAAGAGGTAGTTTTCAAGCAATTCCTATAGCTTTTCCCCCTGGCTCAGTTCAGAATGAGCAGGCAATAAAGCCCAGCTTCCAGCTTCTTCTTGGAAGGGGTTAGAATGCACATTTACATAATAAATTTTCCAGTTGCTGACCAGGGTCTGACTTCTAACTCAGCTGTCTTTGGGAGCTGATGGGACAGGTAATCACTAGTCTCCTAGGTATTTGAACCTGTGTGTGGGCACTTCCCATGGCTTTTCCTCTGACTAGCTCCAGTTAAGTAACCGAGTCACCATCTTCTTCTTGGAAGGAGTTGGACTACACATCTAGTACAGTAGACTTTTCTGACTACTGCCTGAAGATCTTGCTTCTCACTCGCCTGCCTCTGGGAGCTGATGGAGCCATGCATTCTCTAGTTTCCTGGAGTCTACACAGAACAAAGTGACAGTTTTGAATGAGTGGAGCCTCTTCCTACAACTCCTTTCCCAGGCTTTCTCCAGCAGTAAAACCCAGCTACTAGTTTCTCCCTGGAAAGGGTTATGCTGCACATCTAGTGTCACAGCTTTTCAAGTTAGACCAGCAACAACATTTGAGAAGCATCTGGAGTAACTGGATGGGCTGATTATTGGGGTTCATCACCCACTTGAGGTGAGTCTCTCAACTGGGAGAGGTGGCTATTTTATCTAACGCACAGAAAAACACACAGAGAGTCAATTAAAAAACAGGGAAATATGTTCCAAATAAAAGAACAAACTAACTCTCCAGAAGTGGACCCTAATAAAATAGAGATATGTGATTTACCCAACAGATAATTCAAAATAATGAACAAGAAGGTGCTCATTGAGGTCAGGAGAGCAATTTATGAACAAAGTAAGAATTTTAACAAAAACAAAATGTTAAAAAAAATCATAGAGCTGAATAATACATTTGAATTGGAAAAAAATCAATAAATGGAGTTTAGCTCAGACTAGATCAAACAGAGGAAGGAAAGGATCAGTAAACTCAAAGACAAGTCAGTGGAAATCATACAGTCAGAGGAGCAAAAAGAAAAAAAAAGAAAAAGAGTGAAATCAGCTTAAGAAACTTATGTATATGTGTATCATCATGTGGATATGTATGCATTATTAGAGTTCCAGAAGAAGAGAAAAGAAAGGAGCAGAAATCTTATTCAAAGAAATAATGTTTGGAAATTTTCCAAACCAAAGAAGAAAATAGACTTCATCCAGGAAGTCTAAAAAATACCAAAAAAAAAAAAGTGGAGAGACCCACGCCAAGACACATTATAATCAAATTGTCAAACTTAATGACTAAGAGAAATTTGAAAGCAGCAAGAGAAAAATGACTTGCTATGTACAAGGGGACCCTCCCTTCCCCCATAAGATTATCAACGTATTTTTCAGCAGAAACTATGCAGGCCAGTGAGGAATATGGTGATATATTCAAAGTGCTGAAAGAAAAAATCTACCAACCAACAATACAGTGCCTGGCAAACTTGTCATTCAAAAATGAAGGGAAGGTAAAGACTTTCTCAGACAATCAAAATCTGAAGGAGTTCATCACCCATATTCCTACCTTACAAGAAATGCTAAAGGGAGTTCTTTAAGTTAAGATGACACAACAGTATGTGAGAATAAAAAGTATGGAACTCATTGGGAAAGGTATTACTATAGACAAAACAGAATACTTTATTACTATAATGGTGGTTAAATCAATTTAATTCTTGTATCAAAGTTAAAAGACAAAATATTAAAAATAACTAAAATTAAATTATGTTAATGGATACACAATATAAAAAGATGTACATTATAACATCAATTGCATATAATGTGATAGTAGAGTAAAAGTGTAGAGTTTTTGTGTGCAATCAAAATTAAGCTCTTATCAGCTTAAAATAGACTATTATAACTATAAGATGCGTTATGTAAACTGTATGGTAATCATAAAGAAAAAAACTGTAGTAGATACACGAAAGATAAAAAGAAAGGAATGAAAATATACCACTACCCCCCAAAAATCTTCAAATCGCAAAGGAAGAAAGCAAAAGGAAGAAAGGAAGAAAGTACCAAACAATCAGAAAACAATTAATAAACTGGCTATAGTAAGAGCTTACCTATCAATAATTACTTTAAATGTAAATGGATTAAATTCTTCAATTGAAAGACATAGAGTGGCTGAATAGATTTAAAAAAAACAATATCTGACTATAAGCTATCTATAAGAAATTCACTTTGGATTCAAGAACACATATATGCTGTAAGTGAAGAGATGAAAAAAAGATATTCCATGACAATGTTAACCAGAATAAAACAGGAGGAGCTATACTTATACCAGACAAACTAGAGTTAAGTCAAAAACTGTCTCTAGAGACAAAGAGGGTTGTTATATGATGATAAAAGGGTCAATTCAAAAAGAAGATATAATAATTATAAATATGTTTGTACCCAGCATCAGAGTACCTGAATATATAAAGCAAATATTCACAGATTTTAAAGGAGAAATTGACAGCAATACAATAACAGTAGGAGACTTCAATACCCTACTTTTAATAATAGATAGTACATTCTGACTGAAAAGCTATGAAGAAACAGTGGACATGAACAACACTGTAGACCAAGTGAACCTAATAGACATGTACAACACTTTTCACCTAACAACGAAAGAATGCTATACACAAAATAAGTCTTAATAAATACACAAAGCAGTCTTATTAAATATAAGAAGATAGAAATCCAAGTATCTTCTCCAACTTCAGCGGTATGAAACTAGAAATCAATAATAGCAAGAAAACAGGAAAACTTACAATATGAGAAAACTAAACAATACACTCTTTTGAACAACCATTGGGTCAAAGAGGAAATCAAAAGGAAATTTTAAAAAGTGTCATGTGGCAAATGAAGATAAAAAGATTAAATACCCAAACTTATGGAATACAGCAAAAGCAGTACTAAGAGGGAAGTTTATAGTGATAAATGCCTACACTAAGAAAAAAGAAAGATCTCAAATAAACCAACTTTATACCTCAAGAAGCTGTAAAAAGGAGAACAAACTTTGCCCCAAATTAGCCAAATGAAGAAAATAACCAAGGTCAGAACAGAAATAAATGAAACAGAGACAAGAAAAACAATAGGAAAAAAATGTCAATGAAACTACAAGATCAATGAAACTAAGAAAAGAGAAAGAAAATTGACAAACCTTTAGCTAGACTAAGAAAAAGAGAAGACTCAAATAAATAAAATCAAAGAAATGAAAGAGGAGACATTACAACTGATAATGCAGAAATAACAAGAATCATAAGAAGCTGCTATGAACAATTACATGCCAACAAATGAGAGGACCTAGAAGAAATGGATAAATTTCCAGAAGTGTAAAATCTCTGAAGATTGAATCAAGAATAGAAAATCTGAACAGACCAATAACAAGTAAGGAGATTGAAGCAGTAATCAAAAACCTCTAAACTAAGGAAAGTCCATCACCAGATGGGTTCACAGATGAATTTATACCAATCATTCTTAATCTTCCCCCAAATAGAACACTTTTTGGAAGAGAGAACATTTACCAAATCATTTTATGAGGCCAGTATCACCCTAATAGCAAAGCAGAGAAAAACACCATAAGAAAAGAAACTGTTAGCCAATGTCTCTAATAAACATAGATGCAAAAATCTTCAATAAAATACTAGCAAACTGAATTCAACAGTACATTAAAAGAATTATATACCATGACCAAGGGAGATTTATCCCTGGAATACAAGGATGGTACTCATATGCAAATCAATCAGTGTGATGACCACATTAACAGAATGAAAGATAAAAACCACATGATCATGTCAATAGATGTAGAAAAGGCATTTGACAAAGTTCAACATCCATTCAGGATAAAAAAAAAAAAAAACCCCAGCAAATTATGTAGAGAAGGAACTCACCTCAACACAATAAATCCCATGTATGGAAAGCCCACAGCTAACGTTGTAATTACTGGGTGGGGGGGAACTGAAGGCTTTTCCTCTAATTTCTGGTATAAAGCAAGGATGCCTACTCCTGCCACTTCTATTCAACATAGTACTGGTAGTCCTAAACAGAGTAATGAGACAATAAAAATGTAAAGGCATCAAAATTGGAAAGGAAGAAGTAATTATATCTGTTTGCAGATCATATGATCATATATGTAGAAAACCATAAAGAATCAACAACAAAATCCTGTTAGAAACAATAACTGAATTCAGTAAAAGTGCAGGATACAAAATCAACATACAAAAGCAGTTGCATTTCTATGCATTAATAATGAACTATCCAAAGAAAGAAATTAAGAAAACAATCCAATTTACAATAGCAACAAAAATTTGAACACTTATGATTAAACTTAAGCAAAGAGCTTAAAAACTTGTACATTCTAAACTATGAAACATTAGTGAAGGCAACTAAAGAAGACTCAGAAATTGGTAGACATCCTGTGTTCATGGATTAGAATGTTCAATATGTTAAAATGCCTATACTATCCAAAATGATCTACAGATCCAGTACAAACCTAATGAAAAATCCAGTGGCATTCTTTACTTAAATAGAAAAAGAATCCTAAAATTCATATAGAACCACAAAGACTCAAAATAGTCCAAGTAATCTTCAGAAAGGAGAACAAAGCTGGAGGCATCACATTTCCTGACTCAAAATGTATTATAGAGCTACAGTAATTAACACAGTATGATACTAGCATAAAAACAGGTATATAGACCAATGGAACAGAACACAGAGCCCAGAAATAAATTAAAACATTTACAGTCCACTAATCTTTAACAGCGTATTAAGAATACACAGTGGGGAAAAAAGTCTCTTCAGTGAATGATGCTGAGAAAAGTGAATATCCACATGCAGACATGAGTAATGTCTGACAGTTGATTTCTCAGATATAGATGCTGTAAGACAGTGGAATTATCCTCCTTTTAATCCTGAGAGAACATAACTGTTAACCTTGAATTCAGTAAACAATGCATCTATCTTCTAAGAACAAAGATAAAGATACTTTTATACAACCCCAAACTTGTAGAGTTTACTGAACAATTTCACTGAAAAAATTGCTAAAGAAAAAAATGTGCAAATGTAAGAATTTGTAAGAAAAATAAATGGTAAATATATGGGTTTACTACTGCTCAAATATTAATTGTTATAAAGGATTAATAACGGTGTATAGTTTGTGTAATTAAAAATACAGAATTAATGTGCCTGAAAACAGGAGCATATAATTAAGGAAGAGTGGATTAAGAGTTAAATCTTCTATGATCTCGGTATTTTGGGGAGGGGAAAGGCAAAGGTATTGACTTACTTTAGACATTAATTTAAATAAGCATGTCAAAACATCTAAAGTAACTACTAAAAATGTATAGCAATAGACGGTATAATCTGAAAACATGGAGAAGAGAAATATGGGATGAGAAAATAAGAAACTCATTCAATCCAAAAGAAGAAATTAATGGAGGGGGAAAATAAACAGAAAAAAAGGGACAAATAGACAATAGGACACATGATGGTAAAATTAATTCAAATATTTCAGTAACCATAGTAAATGTACAAGAAAACATAAAACTCTTAAAAGCACAAATACTCAGAGCTTAGAATAGAAAACAAACTCCAGCTATATGCTGTTTATAAGAAGCTCACCTAAAACATAAAAACAGGGGACATCTGAAAGTCCAAGGATGAAAAAAAATACATCCAACAAATCCTAACCAAAGAAAGCTGGTGTAGCTATATTAATATTGGTCAAAATAAATTGCTAATGATGATTACTATCTAGCAATATAAGGTTACATTCACCAGGAGGTTGTAACACATACTTTTCAAAAACCCAAAAAAACCCAAAGAAAATGAACAAATATTGACCATTTACTAAGCCATGGTTTTCAAAGAACTAGTACCTTACAGTCCACCTAGAAATATATTTAGATAAATAAATGAAATTACCCCACTGTTTGGAGTCATTTTTGAAAAGCACACCTGTGTTACTCTCTCATCAAAGAATAAATTATAATTGAAAGTAAAAGTAGTTATAACTGAGAAATAATGAAAATAATAAAATTTGAGGGATACAGCTAATTAATAATAGCTAACATGCAGCTAATTAGAGGGAAATTTATCACCAAAATACTTACATTATAAAAGAAAACCTGATGAGAACTATAAAACATTGATAAAAAAAACAAGATGATTCAAAGAAATGGAAAGATATCCAATGCTTTCAGATTGGAAAAATTAATATTCTTAAAATGGCCATACTACTGGAAGCAATCTAGAAATTTAATGTGAACCCTATCAAATTACCCATGACATTTTTCACAGAACTAGAACAAATAATCCTAAAATTTATATGGAACAACAAAAGATTCAGAATTTTCAAAGCAATCCTGAGGATAAAGAACAAAGCTAGAGGCATAACCCTCCCAGACTTCAGACAATACTACAAAGCTATAGTAATCAAGACAGCATGGTATTGGCATAAAAACAGACATATGGATCAATGGAACAGAAGACAGAGCCGAGAAATAAACCCATGCACCTATGGTGAATTAGTCTTCAACAAAGGTGGCAAGAATATATAATGGAGAAAAGACAGTCTCTTCAGCAAGTAATGTTGGGAAAGCTGGGTAGCCACATGTAAAAGAATGAAATTAGAACACTCTCTCACACCATACACAAAAGTAAACTCAAAATTGATTAAAGACTTAAATATAAGACATAACACCATAAAATTCCTAGAAGAGAACTTAGGCAAAATATTCTCAGGCATAAATCATACCAATGTTTTCTCGCATCAGTCACTCAAGGAAAAGGAAATAAAAGCAAAAATAAACAAATGGAACTACAACAAACTTAAAAGCTGTTGCACAGCCAAGGAAACCATAAACAAATGAAAAGATAGCCTATGGACTTGGAGCAAATACTCACAAATGATGCGACTGACAAGGGCTTAATTTCCAGAATATGTGAACAGCTCATACAACTCAATATTGAAAAAAAAAATAAACCAGTCAAACGTGGACAGAAGACGTAATAGACATTTCTCCAAAGAAGACATACAGATGGCCAACAGCACATGGAAAGATGCTCAACATTGCTAATTATTAGAGAAATGCAAATCAAAACTACAGTGAGGTATCATCTCACGCTGTTCAAATTGGGCATCATCAAAAAGCCTACAAACAAATAAAAGCTGGAGAGGGTGTGGAGAAAAGGGAACCCTCCAAAACTGTTGGTGAGAATGTAAATTGGTATAACCACTGTGGAGAATAGTATGGAGGTTCCTCATAAACAAAAATAGAACTACCATATGATCCAGCAATCCCACTCCTGGGCATATATCCAGAGAAAACCATAACTCAAAAAAGTAATGCACCCTAATGTTCATTGCAGCACTATTTACAATAGCCGAGACATGGAAGCAACCTATGTGTCCACTGACAGAGGAATGGATAAAGATGTGGTACACATATACAATGGAATAATACTCAGCCATAAAAAAGAATGAAATAATGCCATTTGCAGCAACATGGATAGACCTAGAGATTATCATACTAAGTGAAGTAAGTCAGACTAAGAAACACAGTTATCATATGATATCATGTAATAAAAATTGATACAAATGAACTTATTTATAAAACAGAAACTGATTCACTGACATGGAAAACAATCTTATGGTTACCAAAAGGGGAAAGGAGGGGGAAGGATAACAGTATGTAATATGGTCTCCATGGGACCATAACCATGGAGAATATTACTAAATATTCGAAATACTGCAATACTATAAATATATGAAGAAATTTATACTCATAAAAATGAAAATTTGGTTGAAATTTAGAAAAATTACTCGCAAAACATGATTTACCAGAACTGACTCAAGAACAGGTAATGTGAATTGAAGAATTGAATTAGTAGTCAACAGTTTTTACTCAAAGCAAACACTGGGTTCAGATATGTTTACAAGGAGTACTAAAAATCCTTTTGGGTATATGTAAATGTAACTTCCTAAGAATGACAAAAGAAGTATCAGCTTTTCAATTCACTAAATGAAGGTGGTGGAACCAATACTAACAGTACATGGGTTAGACAAAAAAGGAAATTCACATGCCAATCTAAGGATGCAAAAATCTTAAAATGTAAGCAAACTGTTAAGCAATACAGAACTCATTAAAATGAAGTTGGATTTATTCTGGGAATGTGATGTTAGTTTAACATTAGAACATCTACAGATGTCATTTACCCCAGAGAAAAACTATATTTTAATCTCAGAGGATACAGAAAACATTAGAAAAATTCAGTATAATTTATTTAAAACTTCTATCAAGCTAGAAACAGAAGTGAATTTTCTTAACTTAATAAAGGGTTTCTATAAAATTCTACAGTAAACTTTATACTTACATTTGAATTATTAAAACTATTCTTCTTAAAATTAGGAATGCAACCATAATGAATGAAAATGAATAAATTATAGCAATGCATATTAACATGAGTGAATACTAAATCATAAAGCTTTACCGAAAAAGAGCAAGCCATGTAAGAATCCATGCAAAATATTTAATTTATATAAAGGTTGAGACATGCAAACTAAACCATACATATATATATTTAGTGGTACAGATATATATATATGATAAGCTATAAAGAGAAGGAAGAGAATAATTAATGCAAAATGTAAAAGTGGAGTGGGTGGACAGAGAGGGTGCATAGCCACATCAGGAGCTTTAAAGCTACTGGGCATATTCTTTTTCTTAAGCTGGATTGTTTCATTGTTGTTTTATTATTTATTATTATTTTCATTCACTCATATTCTTGTGTATGAAGTAGTTATTAAAATTTAATAAAATATATTAAAATAAGATGATAAATATGAGAATATGTTATGTTATAATGTACACATTTAATTTTTTATGTATATACATATATGTAATTATTTTTATTTAATTTTATTTTTTAATTTTTTAATAGCTTTTTGCTGGAGTATAATTGCTTCACAATACTGTGTTAGTTTCTGTTGTACAACAGAATGAATCAGCCATATGCATACATATATCCCCACATGCCCTCCCTCTTGAGCCTCCCTCCCACCCTCACTATCCACATCTCTAGGTCATTGCAAAGCACAGAGCTAATCTCCCTGTGCTATGCTGCTACTTCCCTCTAGGTATCTATTTTACATTTAGTAGTGTATATATGTCAATGCTACTCTCACTTTGCCCCAGCTTCCCCTCCCCCACTCGTGCCCTCAAGTCCATTATCTATGTCTACGTCTTTATTCCTGCCCTGCCACTAGATTCATCAGTACCATTTCTTTTTTTTTAGATTTTATATATATATATATATATATATATATATATATATATATATATGTTAGCATACGGTATTTGTTTTTCTCTTTCTGACTTACTTCACTCAGTATGACAGACTCTAGGTCCATCCACCTCACTACAAATAACTCAATTTTGTATCTTTTTATGGCTGAGTAATATTGCATTGTATATATGTGCCACAACTTCTTTATCCATTCATCTGTCAATGAACATTTAGGTTGCTTCCATGTCCTGGCTATTGTAAATAGTGCTGCAATGAACATTGGGGTACATGTGCCTTTTTGAATTATGGTTTTCTCAGGGTATATGCCCAGTACTGGGATTGCTGGTTCATACGGCAGTTCTATTTTTAGTTTTTTAAGGAGCCTTCATACTGTTTTCCATAGTGGTTGTATCAATTTATATTCCCACAACACTGCAGGAGGGTTCCCTTTTCACCACACCCTTTCCTGCATTTATTGTTTCTAGATTTTTTGATAATGGCCATTCTGACCAGCGTGAGGTGATGCCTCATTGTAGTTTTGATTTGCATTTCTCTAATAATTAGTGATGTTGAACATCTTTTCATGTGCCTCTTGGCCATCTGTATGTCTTCTTTGGTGAAATGTCTATGTAGATCTTCTGCCCAATTTTAATTGGATTGTTTGTCTTTTTGATATTGAGCTCCATGAGCTGTTTATACATTTTGGAGATTAATCCTTTGTCCATTGTTTCATTTGCAAATATTTCCCAGAAATATTTTCTGAGGGTTGTCTCTTCGTCTTGTTTATGGTTTCCTTTGCTGTGCAAAAGCTTTTAAGTTTAATTAGGTCCCATTTGGTTTTTTTTTTTTTAATTTTCATTACTCTAGAAGGCGGGTCAAAAAAGATCTTGCTGTATTTTATATCAGAGTGTTTTTCCTACGTTTTCGTCTAAGAGTTTTATAGTGTCTGGTCTTATATTTAGGTCTTTAATCAATTTCGAGTTTATTTTTGTGTATGGTGTTAGGTAGTGTTCTAGTTTCATTCTTTTACATGTAGCTGTCCAGTTTTCCCAGCACCACTTATTGAAGAGGCTGTCTTTTCTCCATTATATGTCCTTGCCTCTTTTGTTGTAAATTAGGTGACCATATGTGCGTAGGTCTATCTCTGGGCTTTCTATCCTGTACCATTGATCTTTATTTCTGTTTTTGTACCAGTACCATACTGTCTTGATTGCTATAGCTTTTTAGTATAGGTTTAAGTCAGGGAGCCTGATTCCACCAGCTCCATTTTTCTTTATTAAGATTGCTTTGGCTATTTGGGGCATTTGTGTTTCCATATGAATTGTAAAATTTTTTGTTCTAATTCTGTAAAGAATGCCATGGGTAGTTTGATAGGGATTGCACTGAATCTGTAGATTGCTTTGGGTACTATAGTCATTTTCACAATGTTGATTCTTCCAATCCAAGAACATGGTATATTTCTCCATCTGTTTATGTCATCTTTGATTTCTTTCATCAGTGTTTTATAGTTTTCTGAGTACAAACTTTTCACCTCCTTAGGTAGGTTTATTCCTAGGTATTTTATTCTTTTTGTTGCAGTGGCAAATGGGATTCTTTCCTAATTTCTCTTTCTGATTTTTCATTCATTGCTAGTGTACAGGAATGCCAGAAATTTCTGTGCATTAATTTGTATCCTGCAACCTTACTAAATTCAATGGTTAGTTCTATTAGTTTTCTGGTGGCATCTTTAGGATTTTCTATGTATAGTTATCATGTCATTGGCAAACAGTGACAGTTTTACTGCTTCTTTTCCAATTTGTATTCCTTTTATTTCTTTTTCTTCTCTGATTGCCATGGCTAGGACTTCCAAAACTATGTTGAATAAGAGTGGTGAGAGTAGACATCCTTGTCTTGTTCCTGATCCTAGTGGAAATTCTTTCAGTTTTTCACTATTGAGTATGATGTTTGCTGTCAGTTTGTCATACACAGCCTTTATTATGTTCAGATAAGTTCCCTCTATGCCCATTTTCTGGAGAGCTTTTTTTTTTAATCATAAATGGGTGTTGAATTTTGTCAAAAGCTTTTTCTGCATCTATTGAGATTATCATATGCTTTTTATTCCTTAATTTGTTAATTTGATGTATAATATTGATTAATTTGTGTATACTGAAGAATCCTTGCATCCCTGGAATAAATCCCCCTTGATCATGGTGTATGATCCTTTTAATATGTCATTGGATTCTGTTTGCTAGTATTTTGTTCAGGATTTTTGCATCTATGTTCATCAGTGATATTGGTCTATAATTTTCTTTTATTGTGATGTCTTTTTCTGTCTTTGGTATCAGGGTGATGGTGGTTTCATAGAATCAATTTGGGAGTATTCCTCCCTCTGCAAATTTTTGGAAGAGTTTGAGAAGGATCAGTGTTAACTCTTCTCTAAATGTTTGATAGAATTCACCTATAAAGCCATCTGATCCTGGACTTTTGTTTATTGAAAGATTTTTATTTTACAGTTTCAATTTCATTACTTGTGATAGGTCTGTTTATATTTTCTAATTCTTCCTGGTTCAGTCTTGGAAAATTGTACCTTTCCAAGAATTTGTCCATTTCTTCCTGTTTGTCCATTTTATTGGCATATGTGTTGTTTGTAGTAGTCTCTTTTAATCCTTTGTATTTCTGCAGTGTCAGTTGTGAGTTCTGTTTTATTTCTAATTTTATTGATTTGTGTCCTCTCCCTTTTTTTCTTGACAAGTCTGGATAAGGATTTATCAATTTTATTTAACTTCTCAAAGAACCAGCTTTTAGTTTTATTGATCTTTGCTATTGTTTTCTTTGTTTCTAATTCATTTATTTCTTCTCTGATCTTTATGACTTCTTTCCTTCTGCTGACTTTGGGTTTTCTTTGTTCTTCTCTCTCTAGTTGCTTTAGGTGTAGGGTTAGATTGTTTATTTGAGATTTTTCTTGATTCTTGATGTGAGATTGAGTTGCTATAAACTTCCCTCTTAGAACTGCTTTTGCTGCATCCCACAGGTTTTGGATTGTCATGTTTTCATTGTCATTTGTTTCTATGTATTTTTTTAATTTCTTCTTTGATTTCTTCAGTAATCTCTTTTATTTAGTAGTGCATTGTTTAACCTCCATGTATTTGTGTTTTTTACAGTCTTCTTCCTTTAATTGATTTCCAGTCTCATAGTGTTGTGGTCAGAAAAGATGCTTGATATTATTTCAATTTTGTTAAATTGTCCAGAGCTTGATTTGTGACACAAGATGTGATCTATCCTGGAGAACGTTTTGTGTGCACTTGAGAAGAAAGTGTATTCTGTTGTTTTTGTATGGAATGTCCTATAAATGTCAATTAAATACATCTTGTTTAATGTATCATTTAAAGCTTGTGTTTCTTTATTTATTTTCATTTTGGATGATCTGTCCATTGGTGTAAGTGGGGTGTTAAAATCCCCTACTATGATTGTGTTACTGTCGATTTCCCCTTTTATGGCTGTTAGCATTTGCCTTATGTATTGAGGTGCTCCTGTGTTGGGTGCATAAACATTTATAATTGTTATGTCTTCTTCTTGGATTGATCCCTTGATCATTTTGTTGTGTCCTTCCTTGTCTATTGTAACAGTCTTTATTTTAAAGTCTATTTAAAAAATCTGATATGAGTATTGCTACTGCAGCTCTTTCTTTTGATTTCCATTTGCATGGAATATCTTTTTCCATCCCCTCACTTTCAGTCTGTATGTGTCCCTAGGTCTGAAGTGGGTCTCTTATAGACAGCATATATATGGGTCTTGTTTTTGTATCCATTCAGTAAGCCTGCATCTTTTGGTTGGAGCATTTAATCCATTCATGTTTAAGGTAATTATCAATATGTATGTTCCTATTACCATTTTCTTAATTGTTTTGGGTTTGTTTTTGTGGTTCTCTTTTTTTCTCTTGTGTTTCCCACCTAGAGAAGTTTCTTTAACATTTGTTGTAAAGCTGGTTTGGTGGTCCTGAATTCTCTTAGCTTTTGCTTGTCTGAAAAGCTTTTGATTTCTCTGTCAAATCTGAATGAGATCCTTGCTGGGTAGAGCAGTCTTGGTTGTTGGTTTTTCTCTTTCATCACTTTAAGTATATCCTGCCACTCCCTTGTGGCCTGCAGAGTTTCTGCTGAAAAATCAGCTGGTAACTTTATGGAGATTCCTTTGTATATTATTTTTTGTTTTTCTGTTGCTGCTTTTAATATTTTTTCTTTGAATTATTTTTTGTTAGTTTGATTAATATGTTTCTAGGTGATTTTCTCCTTGGATTTATCCTGTGTGGGGCTCTCTGTGCTTCCTGGACTTGGGTCACTATTTCCTTTCCCATGTTAGGGAGGTTTTCCACTATAATCTCTTCAAATATTTTCTCAGACCCTTTCTTTTTCTCTTCTTCTGGGACCCCTATAATTCAAATGTTGGTGCATTTAGTGTTGTCCCAGAGGTCTCTGAGATTGTCTTCAATTCTTTTCATTCTTTTTTCTTTATTCTGCTCCTTGGCAGTTATTTCCATCATTTTGTCTTCCACATCACTTATTCGTTCTTCTGCCTCAGTAATTCTGTTTTTGATTCCTTCTAGTGTGTTTTTCATTCCAATTATTGTGTTGTTCATCTCTGTTTGTTCTTTAGTTCTTCTAGATCTTTGTTTAACATTTCTTGTATTTTCTCAATCTGTGCCTCCATTGTATTTCTGAGATTTGGATCATCTTTACTATCATTACTCTGAATTCTTTTTCAGGTAGGTTGCCTATTTCCTCTTCATTTATTTTGTCTTGTAGGATTTTACCTTGCTCCTTCATCGTGACATATTTTTTTGCTGTCTTTTTTTTTTTTTTTTTTTTTTTTTTGATTAGTGGGATTGTGTTCTTGTTTTACTGGTTGTTTGGCCTGAGGCTTCCAACAGTGGAGCTTCTACATGGTTCGCTTGGGAGTTCCTCCCATCTCCTTGGGGGTTGAGGTCCCCCACCAGTGTCTGGAAGGCACCCTAGTTGTGGGGAGACACAAACTCTGCATCTTCCCACACCACCATCTTGACTCCGCCCCTGTACTCATTAAATTTAATAAATATTTGTTAAATCTAGTCTGTGTGAGGCATTGGGTTAGGTACTGGCTTAATACTAGTGCCGTATATTTGCAGTAGTTAGCATGTTTATCTGCACATTTTATTAGTAGGACCAGATTGCCTTGTAGAGCAAATAGTTTAGAAATTATTATGTCCTTTGTAAAATAGCAAACTGCTCTTGCATTAAGCTATATAACTTGTCTATGTTCAAGAGAAAGAAGAATTAGAAGACTTATAACTTGAGCTTGTTTCTCATGACCACCTCCCCCTAGTAATTGCCCTTTCTCAATAAGACCTCTTGTGAAAAATGATGGCCAGTGCTGGAATTCAGTTAGATCTTGAGTTTAATACATTTGTTTATGCTTCCTTTCCCTAGGAGATGATGAGTTCTGTGAGTAGAGGAATGATGTCTTATTAATATTTATATTCACCACTGCTTAGCACAGTGCCAGGGATGTAGTAATTGCTTAATAAATATTTTTTAAAAGATAATGAATTGCTGACATTTGAGAACCTGGTGAGAATTTTTAATGCATCTAATAAATATTTACCCAATAAGAGAAGGATAAAATCTCTTACATCTTGATGATTAACAAGAAAGGTTTGAGTGCCTTGTAAATAAAATATGTGGATAATAATGATTTCTAGAACTTGCTTGCTCTTGGCCTCTTGGGACTATTAAATACATGCTGTACATGATATTACAGAGAATGTTCAACTCATGATCCATAAATTTGATATCAAACTTAGAGATACCTTCTAGGTGGCTGGATAAAATCATGATTTTATTTTACTATTCCGAAACTTGAAAAAGGTAAAGCTGAAATCTAGAGCAGAGTTTTAAAACAAGTTCTTCTGTAGTATTTACATAATATCATGAGTTTCATGTTAGCCAGTTGATCATCAATATTTCTTTTTTTTACAACTTTATTGGAGTATAATTGCTTCACAATGGTGTGTTAGTTTCTGCTTTATAACAAAGTGAGTCAGTTATACATACACATCTGTTCCCATATCCATTCCCTCTTGCATCTCCCTCCCTCCTCCCTCCCTATCCCACCCCTCCAGGCAGTCACAAAACACCGATCTGATCTCCTTGTGCTATGCAGCTGCTTCCCACTAGCTATCTACCTTACGTTTGGTAGTGTATATATGTCCATTTATTAGGTAACTGTTCTGTATTCCCACATTTTCATATGCTTCATAGAACTAGAAAAGAAGTAAAAGAAATAGTCTCTGATTCTAAGAATTGCATACCTATTTAAGAGATGAGAATAACATAAAGCAAACTACTAGAGTTCAACACAACACCCTTTCTTCAAATCCTCACTCATGGGTCATAAGTTATGTTCTCTAGGGAAACTACTCTGGAATGAAATCTAGTGCTAGGTAGTGTTAGTTTCATGTTAATTAGGGATTGCCCTTGTGGGAAATAAGAATGAGAAAAATCATGGATGAAAAATAAATATGGGAGGTGATAAAGAGACTTATGTAATAGGAGTGGACAATTCACACTTAATATTGGTTGGAATCCAACTTAGGAAAGTTGGTTTAAGGCATATTATAGAAAACCTCAAAATAGGGCAGTTTTTGTTTTTATTTATTATTTGTTGACCACCCTGGGAAAAAATGGACAGTTTGCAACTTGATTTGGTGTATAGGACTTTATATACAAGAAACACACACCTTTCAAATATCTATGGAACATTCACAAAAATGGTTCAAAGGAAAAAAAGGAAAGTTCAAAAAATTCTGCAAAGTAGAAAAGAGTCAACAAATGAATAGCAGTAGGAAAATGTCTTTTTATTTAGCCTAAATTTTACAAATCTGACTTTTTCTATTTCATTCTCGGTAAAGATTTCCTTTAGTAATTAAGATTACTGTTAATTTTTAAAATTACTTAATTTCTGTTTTTATCTTTATTAAGTCCTACTTTCTAATTCCTGAGTTAATTTTGCCATTCTTTTATATACTGAGTACATTTATTTAGTTTATTTTTAGTCTTCTTCATTATTTTTTCTTAATGTCTTATATTTATTTAAGGTGTCATTTTCTCCTCTGGACACCTTATATTTGAGGGGCAGTACTTTTTACTCTTTTTCCAAATAGGCATACATTTTAGTTAATATTTTTCTTTTTTTGGCCTAGGAGTCTTAGAAGCGTATTTCAAAAATTTAAACTTTGTTTTTATTTGCTTGTTTTTGTCATCCTATAAAATTAATACCTAGTTTCACTGAATTTTGGTAACAGTATAGGTTTTATTTTAGAAAAAAATTTTTTTTTTTTTTTCTTTTTGCGGTATGTGGGCCTCTCACTGTTGTGGCCTCTCCCATTGCGGAGCACAGGCTCCGGATGCGCAGGCCCAGCGGCCATGGCTCACGGGCCCAGCTGCTCCACGGCATATGGGATCCTCCCAGACCGGGGCACGAACCCGTATCCCCTGCATCGGCGGGCGGACTCTCAACCACTGCGCCACCAGGGAGGCCCATATTTTAGAAAAATTTTTGGATTTTTTTTTTTTTGTAAAACTTTAGGGATTTTCTTTGTAGCTTAATTTATGGGTTTTTTTGAAAGTTGCCTATCTATTTGAAAAAAATGTATATTCTGTTTCTGTTCATAGAAAATTCTAAAAAAATAATTTTCTTAAACTTAATTGTAATAAATGAATTATCTTCATTTTTACTCTTGTTTCTGCCTCACTTATTAGAATTGACGTCTCCCACATTACAATGGATTACCATTTTCTCTTTGTATTTTTAGTGGTATTTTGTTCCATACATTTACTTATTTTTAATTTTTATTATTATGTTATATTGAAATATAGTTGACATACAATATTATATCAGTTTCAGGTTTGCTACATAGTGATTTGACATTTGCATACATTATGAAATGATCACCATGATTAGTCTAGTAACCATCTGTCCCATTACAAAATTATTACATTATTATTGAATGTATTCGTTATGCTGTATATTATGTCCCTGTGGCTTATTTATTTTATACCTGGAGGTTTTTATTTCTTAATCATCTTCACCTATTCTCTCCACATTCCCCCACCCTCCCCTCTGGCAACCACCCATTTGTTCTTTATATCTGTTTTTGTTTTGTTTTTTAGATTCCACATATAATTGAGATCATATGGCATTTGTCTTTTTCTGAGTTCTTTCACTTAATATAATACCTTCTAGATCCATTCATGTTGATGCAAATGGCTGATGTGATTGTTTTTTAATGGCTGAGTAATATTCCATGGTATGTATGAACCATATCTCCTTTTTCTTTTTACATTTTTTTATTGAAGTATAATTGATTTACACTATTATGTTAGTTTCAGATATAAGCATAGCATTTCTGATTATACTCCATTATAGGTTATTTCAAGATAATGGTTAATTCCCTGTGCTATACAGTATAAGCTTATTGCTTATCTATTTTATACCTAGCAGTTTATATCTGTTAATTCCATACCCCTAATTTGTCCCTCCCCCTTCTGTCTCCTCTTTGGTAACCACAAATTTGTTTTCCATATCTCTGAGTCTGTTTCTATTTTACATATACATTCATTTGTGTTATTTTTTAGATTCCACATTATAAGTGATATCATGTAGTGTTTGTCTTTCTCTAACATTTTACTAAACATCATATTCTCTAGGTCCATTCACATTGCTGCAAATGTCAGTATTTCATTCTTTTTTTTAAATGGCAGAGTAACATTCCATTATATATATATATATACCACATCTTCTTCTTCCAGTTGTCTTTTGATGGGCACTTGGGTTGCTTTCATATCTTGGCTATAATAAATAGTGCTGCTATGAACATTGAGGTGCATTTATCTTTTCAAATTAGTGTTTTCTTTCTTCCAGATATATAACCAGGAATGGAATTGCTGAATCATATGGTAGTTCTATTTTTAGTTTTTTGAGGAAACTCCTCACTGTTTTCCATCGTGACTGCACCAATTTACATTCCCACCAACAGTGTATGAGAACTCCCTTTTCTCCACATCCTATACAACATTTTTTATTTGTAGACTTTTGATTATAGACATTCTGACAGGTGTGAGGTGATATTTCATTGTGGTTTTGATACACATTTCTCTAATAATTTGTGATGTTGAGCATCTTGTCATGTGCCTGTTAACCATTTATATGTCTTCTTTAGTCTATTTAGGTCTTATGCCAATTTTTTTGATTGGCTTGTTTTTTTTTTATTGAGTTGTATGAGCTGTTTGTGTATTTTGGGTGTTAACCTCTTGCCATTCATATCATTTGCAAATATTTTCTCCTATTCAATAGGTTGTCTTTTTGTGCTGTTGATGGTTTTCTTTGCTGTGCACAAGCTTTTAAGTTAGATGTAGTCCCATTTGTATATTTTTGCTTTTAATTCTTTTGTCTTAGGAAACTGATTCAAGAAAATATTGCTATGATTTATGTCAGAGTGTTTGCCTATGTACACTTCTAGGAGTTTTTTTTTTTATTAGTTTCTGCTTTATAACAAAGTGAATCAGTCATACATATACATCTGTTCCCACATCCCTTCCCTCATGCATCTCCCTCCCTCCCACCCTCCCCATCCCACCCCTCCAGGCGGTCACAAAGCACCTAGCTGATCTCCCTGTGCTCTGCGGCAGCTTCCCACTATCTATCTACCTTACGTTTGGTAGTGTATATATGTCCATGCCTCTCTTTCGCTTTGTCACAGCTTACCCTTCCCCCTCCCCATATCCTCAAGTCCATTCTCAAGTAGGTCTGTGTCTTTATTCCCGTTTTACCCCTAGATTCTTCATGACTTTTTTTTTTTAATTCCGTATATATGTGTTAGTATACGGTATTTGTCTTTCTCTTTCTGACTTACTTCACTCTGTATGACAGACTCTAGGTCTATCCACCTCATTACAAATAGCTCAGTTTCGTTTCTTTTTATGGCTGAGTAATATTCCATTGTATATATGTGCCACATCTTCTTTATCCATTCATCCGATGATGGACACTTAGGTTGTTTCCAGCTCCGGGCTATTGTGAATAGAGCTGCAATGAACACTTTGGTACATGTCTCTTTTTGAATTATGGTTTTCTCAGGGTATATGCCCAGTAGTGGGATTGCTGGGTCATATGGTAGTTCTATTTGTAGTTTTTTTAAGGAACCTCCATACTGTTCTCCATAGTGGCTGTACCAATTCACATTCCCACCAACAGGGCAAGAGGGTTCCCTTTTCTCCACACCCTCTCCAGCATTTATTGTTTCTAGATTTCTTGATGATGGCCATTCTGACTGGTGTGAGATGATATCTCATTGTAGTTTTGATTTGCATTTCTCTAATGATTAATGATGTTGAGCATTCTTTCATGTGTTTGTTGGCAGTCGGTATATCTTCTTTGGAGAAATGCCTATTTAAGTCTTCTGCCCATTTTTGAATTGGGTTGTTTGTGTTTTTGCTATTGAGCTGCATGAGCTGTTTATAAATTTTGGAGATTAATCCTTTGTCAGTTGCTTCATTGGCAAATATTTTCTCCCATTCTGAGGGTTGTCTTTTGGTCTTGTTTCTGGTTTCCTTTGCTGTGCAAAAGCTTTTCAGTTTCATTAGGTCCCATTTGTTTATCTTTGTCTTTATTTCCATTTCTCTAGGAGGTGGGTCCAAAAGGATCTTGCTGTGATTTATGTCATAGAGAGTTCTGCCTATGTTTTCCTCTAAGAGTTTGATAGAGTCTGGCCTTACATTTAGGTCTTTAATCCATTTTGACCTTATTTTTGTGTATGGTGTTAGGGAGTGATCTAATCTCATACTTTTACATGTCCCTGTCCAGTTTTCCCAGCACCACTTATTGAAGAGACTGTCCTTTCTCCACTGTACATTCCTGCCTCCTTTATCAAAGATAAGTTGACCATATGTCCGTGGGTTTTTCTCTGGGCTTTCTATCCTGTTCCATTGATCTATCTTTCTGTTTTTGTGCCAGTACCATACTGTCTTGATTACTGTAGCTTTGTAGTATAGTCTGAAGTCAGGGAGCCTGATTCCTCCAGCTCCATTTTTCGTTCTCAAGATTGCTTTGGCTATTCGGGGTCTTTTGTTTTTCCAAACAAATTTTGAAATTTTTTGTTCTAGTTCTGTGAAAAATGCCAGTGGTAGTTTGATAGGGATTGCATTGAATCTGTAGATAGCTTTGGGTAGTAGTGTCATTTTCACAATATTGATTCTTCCAATCCAGGAGCATGGTATATCTCTGCATCTATTTGTATCATCTTTAATTTCTTTCATCAGTGTCTTATAATTTTCTGCATACAGGTCTTTTGTCTCCTTAGGTAGGTTTATTCCTAGATATTTTATTCTTTTTGTTGCGATGGTAAATGGGAGTGTTTTCTTGATTTCATTTTCAGATTTTTCATCATTAGTGTACAGGAACGCCAGAGATTTCTGTGCATTAATTTTGTATCCTGCTACTTTACCAAATTCATTGATTAGCTCTAGTAGTTTTCTGGTAGCATCTTTAGGATTCTCTATGTATAGTATCATGTCATCTGCAAACAGTGACAGCTTTACTTCTTTTCCAATTTTGATTCCTTTTATTTCCTTTTCTTCTCTGATTGCTGTGGCTAAAACTTCCAAAACTATGTTGAATAAGAGTGGTGAGAGTGGGCAGCCTTGTCTTGTTCCTGATCTTAGTGGAAATGGTTTCAGTTTTTCACCATTGAGGACAATGTTGGCTGTGGGTTTGTCATATATGGCCTTTATTATGTTGAGGAAAGATCCCTCTATGCCTACTTTCTGCAGGGTTTTTATCATAAATGGGTGTTGAATTTTGTCGAAAGCTTTCTCTGCATCTATTGAGATGATCATATGGTTTTTCTCCTTCAACTTGTTAATATGGTGTATCACATTGATTGATTTGCGTATATTGAAGAATCTTTGCTTTCCTGGAATAAACCCCACTTGATCATGGTGTATGATCCTTTTAATGTGCTGTTGGATTCTGTTTGCTAGTATTTTGTTGAGGATTTTTGCATCTATGTTCATCAGTGATATTGGCCTGTAGTTTTCTTTCTTTGTGACATCCTTGCCTGGTTTTGGTATCAAGGTGATGGTGGCCTCGTAGAATGAGTTTGGGAGTGTTCCCTCCTCTGATATTGTTTGGAAGAGTTTGAGAAGGATGGGTGTTAGCTCTTCTCTAAATGTTTGATAGAATTCGCCTTTGAAGCCATCTGGTCCTGGGCTTCTGTTTGTTGGAAGATTTTTAATCACAGTTTCAATTTCAGTGCTTGTGATTGGTCTATTCATATTTTCTATTTCTTCCTGAGTCAGTCTTGGCAGGTTGTGCATTTCTAAGAATTTGTCCATTTCTTCCAGGTTGTCCATTTTATTGGCATAGAGTTGCTTATAGTAATCTCTCATGATCTTTTGTATTTCTGCAGTGTCAGTTGTTACTTCTCCTTTTTCATTTCTAATTCTATTGATTTGAGTCTTCTCCCTTCTTGATGAGTCTGGCTAATGGTTTATCAATTTTGTTTATCTTCTCAAAGAACCAGCTTTTAGTTTTATTGATCTTTGCTATCGTTTCCTTCATTTCTTTTTCATTTATTTCTGATCTGATCTTTATGATTTCTTTCCTTCTGCTAGCTTTGGGGGTTTTTTGTTCTTCTTTCTCTAATTGCTTTAGGTGCAGGTTCAGGTTGTTTACTCGAAATGTTTCCTGTTTCTTAAGGTGGGATTGTATTGCTATAAACTTCCCCCTTAGGACTTCTTTTGCTGCGTCCCATAGGTTTTGGGTCGTCGTGTCTCCATTGTCATTTGTTTCTAGGTATTTTTTAATTTCCTCTTTGATTTCTTCAGTGATTACTTCGTTATTGAGTAGTGTATTGTTTAGCCTCCATGTGTTTGTATTTTTTACAGATCTTTTCCTGTAATTGATGTCTAGTCTCATAGCATTGTGGTCGGAAAAGATACTTGATACAATTTCAATTTTCTTAAATTTACCAAGGCTTGATTTGTGACCCAAGATATGATCTATCCTGGAGAATGTTCCATGAGCACTTGAGAAAAATGTGTATTCTGTTGTTTTTGGATGGAATGTCCTATAAATATCAACTAAGTCCATGTTGTTTAATGTATCATTTAAAGCTTGTGTTTTCTTATTTATTTTCATTTTGGATGATCTGTCCATTGGTGAAAGTGGGGTGTTAAAGTCCCCTACTATGATTGTGTTACTGTTGATTTCCCCTTTTATGGCTGTTAGTATTTGCCTTATGTATTGAGGTGCTCCTATATTGGGTGCATAAATATTTACAATTGTTATATCTTCTTCTTGGATTGATCCCTTTATCGTTATGTAGTGTCCTTCTTTGTCTCTTCTAATAGTCTTTATTTTAAAGTCTATTTTGTCTGATATGAGAATTGCTACTCCAGCTTTCTTTTGATTTCCATTTGCATGGAATATCTTTTTCCATCCCCTTACTTTCAATCTGTATGTGTCTCTAGGTCTGAAGTGGGTCTCTTGTAGACAGCATATATATGGGTCTTGTTTTTGTATCCATTCAGCCACTCCTTGTCTTTTCGTGGGAGCATTTAGTCCATTTACATTTAAGGTAATTATTGATATGTATGTTCCTATTCCCATTTCCTTAATTGCTTTGGGTTCGTTATTGTAGGTCTTTTCCTTCTGTTGTGTTTCTTGCCTAGAGAAGTTCCTTTAGCATTTGTTGTAAAGCTGGTTTGGTGGTGCTGAACTCTCTCAGCTTTTGCTTGTCTGTAAACGTTTTAATTTCTCCATCAAATCTGAATGAGATCCTTGCTGGGTAGAGTAATCTTGGTTGCAGGTTTTTCTCCTTCATCACTTTAATTATGTCCTGCCACGCCCTTCTGGCTTGTAGAGTTTCTGCTGAGAGATCAGCTGTTAACCTGATGGGGATTCCCTTGTGTGTTATTTGTTGTTTTTCCCTTGCTGCTTTTAATATGATTTCTTTGTGTTTAATTTTTGACAGTTTGATTAATATGTGTCTTGGTGTATTTCTCCTTGGATTTATTCTGTATGGGACTCTCTGTGCCTCCTGGACTTGATTAACTATTTCCTTTCCTATATTAGGGAAGTTTTCAACTATAATCTCTTCAAATATTTTCTCAGTCCCTTTCTTTTTCTCTTCTTCTTCTGGAAACCCTATAATTCGAATGTTAGGGCGTTTAATGTTGTCCCAGAGGTCTCTGAGACTGTCCTCTGTTCTTTTCATTCTTTTTTCCTTATTTTGCTCTGCATCAGTTATTTCCACTATTTTATCTTCCACCTCACTTATCCGTTCTTCTGCCTCAGTTATTCTGCTATTGATCCCATCTAGAGTATTTTTCATTTCATTTATTGTGTTTTTAATCAATGCTTGATTCATCTTTAGTTCTTCTAGGTCATTGTTAACTGTTTCTTCCATTTTGTCTATTCTATTTCCAAGATTATGGATCTTGGAAATAGAATATTGGATCAGCTTTACTATCATTATTCTGAATTCTTTTTCAGGTAGACTGCCTATTACCTCTTCATTTGTTAGGTCTGGTAGGTTTTTATCTTGCTCCTTCACCTGCTCTGTGTTTTTCTGTCTTCTCATTTTGCTTATGTTACTGTGTTTGGGGTCTCCTTTTTGCAGGCTGCAGATTCGTAGTTCCCGTTGTTTTTGGTGTCTGACCCCAGTGGCTAAGGTTGTTTCAGTAGGTTGTGTAGGCTTCCTGATGGGGGGGACTAATGCCTGTATTCTGGTGGTTGAGGCTTGATCTTGTCTTTCTGGTGGACAGGTCCACGTCTGGTGGTGTGTTTTGGGGTGCCTATGGCCTTATTATGTTTTTAGGTAGCCTCTCTGCTAATGGGTGGGGTTGTGTTCCTGCCTTGCTAGTTGCTTGGCATTGGGTGACCAGCGCTGTAGCTTGCTGGTCGTTGACTGAAGCTGGGTGCTGGTGTTGGGATGGAGATCTCTGGGAGATTTTCGCTGCTTGATATTATGTGGAGCTGGGAGGTCTCTTGTGGACCCGTGTCCTGAAGTTGGCTCTCCCACTTCAGAGGCACAGTACTGGCTCCTGGCTGCAGTACCAAGAGCCTTTCATCCACCCGGCTCAGAATAACAGGGAGAAAAAGTAGAAAGAAAGAATTAGTAGAAGAAAGAAAGAGAGAGGGAAAGAAAGGAAGAAGGGAAGAAAGGAAGGAAGGAAGGAAGAAAGAAAGAAAGAAAGAAAGGAGGGAGGAAGGATGGAAAGAAAGAAGGAAAGAAAGGAGGGAGGGAGGGAGGAAGGAAAGAAAGAAAGAAAGACAGGACGGAGGGAGGGAGGAAGGAAAGAAAAAGAAAGTGGAAAGAAGAAGGGTGGGAGGGAGGGAGGGAGGAAAGAAAAAGAAAGAAGGAAAGGAGGAGCGGAGGGAGGGAGGGAGGATGGGAAGGTAGAAAAAGAGAAAGAGCAGGTAAAGTAAAATAGAATAATGTATGAAATATAGTAGCATTATTAAAATTAGAAAGTAATTATTGAAAAAAAAAAACGGACCGATAGAACCCTGGGACATATGGTGGAAGCAAAGCTATACAGAGAGAATCTTACACAGAAGATTACACATACACATTCACAAAAAGAGAGCAGGGGGAAAAATCAAAAATCTTGCTCTCCAAGTCCACCTCCTCAATTTGGGATAATTCGTTGTAAAAAGAGGAAAAGGGCGAGAAGTCTGAAATGTTGCTCTCTATGTCCACCTCCTTAATTTGGAATAATTCGTTGTAAAAAGAGGAAAAGGGGGGAAAGTCTTAAGTCTTGTCCTCAAAGTCCACTTCCTCAACTTGGGATGCTTCGCTGTCCATTTATGCACTCCACAGATGCAGGGCACATCAAATGGACCGTGGAGCTTTAATCCGCTGCCTCCGAGGCTGCACAGAGAGATTTCCCTGTCTCTGCTTTCACAGCTCCCGGGTCTCAGCCTTGGACCTGGCCCCGCCTCTGCGCGTAGGTCGCCGGAGGGCGTCCGTTCTTCGCTCAGACAGGACGGGTTTAAAGGAGCCGCTGATTCGGGGGCTCTGGCTCACTCAGGCAGAGGGGAGGGAGGGCCGCGCAGTGTGGGGCGGGCCTGCGGCGGCAGAGGCCGGCGTTACGTTGCAGCAGCCCGTGGCGCTCCGTGCGCTTTCCCGGGAAAGCCGTCCCCGGGTCTCGGGACCCCGGCAGTGGCGGTGTGCACAGGCCCCCCAGAAGGCGGGGCGGACAGTGACCCGCGCTCGCACACAGGCCCCGCGGCGGCGGCGGCGGCGGCGGCGGCGGCGGCGGCCGCCGGCGGCGGCGACGGGCCGCGGCGGCGACGGGCAGCGGCGGCGGCGACCCACGCCCGTCTCCGAGGTCCGCGCCTTACTCGCGGCTCGAGCCTGTCTCCGGCACTTCCCCAAGCAGCCCTCTTAATGCCCTCTCCTCGCGCACCAGGAAACAAAAGGGAAAAAAGTCTCTTGCCTTTTCAGCAGCTCCAGACCCTTTCCCCAGACTCCCTCCGGGCTAGCCATGGTGCACTAACCCCTTCAGGCTCTCTTCCTGCCGCCAGCCCCAGTCCTCTCCCTGCGCTCCGACTGAAAGCCGATACCCGAGCCTCAGCTCCCAGCCCCGCCCGCCACGGCGGTCGAGCAGACAAGCCTCTCGGGCTGGTGTGTGCCTGAGGGCACCGGTCCTCTGTGCCAGAATCTCTCCACTTTGCCCTCCGCACCCCTGTTGCTGTGCTCTCCTCCGCTACTCCGAAGCTTCCCCCTCCGCCACCTGCAGTCTCCGCCCGCGAAGGGGCTTGTAGTGTGTAGAAACCTTCCCTCCTTCACGGCTCCCTCCCACTGGTGCAGGTCCCGTCCCTATCCTATTGTCTCTGTTTATTCTTTTTTTCTTTTGCCCTACCCAGGTATGTGGGGAGTTTCTTGTCTTTTGGGGGGTCTGAGGTCTTCTGTCAGCGTTCAGTAGGTGTTCTGTAGGAGTTGTTCCACGTGTAGATGAGTTTCTGATGTATCTGTGGGGAGGAAGGTGATCTCCGCGTCTTACTCTTCCGCCATCTTCCTCCGGGCCCCCACTTCTAGGAGTTTTATGGAATCCAGTCTTCCATTTAGGTCTTTAAACCATTTTGAGTTTATTTTTGTATATGGCTTGTAATGGAATGTTATAATCTCACTATTTTACATGTGGCTGTCCCGCATTCCCAGCACTCTTGCTGAAGAGACTTTTTTTTTTCCATTGTATATTCTTGCCTCCTTTGTTGTAGATTAATTGACCATAGGTGCATGGGTTTAATTTCTGTGCTCTCTGTTCTGTTTCATTGATCTATGAATCTGTTTTTGTGACAATACCATAGCACAGGTTGTAGGCTTTCGATTTGTGGTTATCATGGGGTTCTTGTTTGTTGACCCATACTTATATCTACTTGATTTAAACTGATAGTCACTTAAGTTCCAACATATCTAAAAGATCTACATTTTGGGAATTCCCTGGCAGTCCAGTGGTTAGGACTCTGCACTCTCACTGCTGAGGGCCTGGGTTCGATCCCTGTTTGGGGAACTAAGATCCCATAAGCTGTGTGGCATGGCCAAAAAAAAAAAAAAAGTACATTTTTTTATTCCCCTCCCCCACATTTTGTGTTTTTGATGTCATATTTTACATATTCCTGCTTATCCCTTTACTGTTTATTATAGTTATAGTTGTTTTTACATTTTTTGTCTTTTCATATACGTACTGGATTATTTAAGTGACCTTCAATCCTTACTCTATATTTGCCTTTCCTAGTTGGATTTTCCCTTTTCTATAGATTCTTCTTTTTCCTTTTAGAGAAAACCCTTCAGCATTTCTTTTAGGATAGGTTTAGTATTGCTGAACTCTTTTAGTTTTGTTTGAGAAGTTGTCTTTCCTTCTATTCCACATGATAATCTTGCTGGGTAGAGTATCCATGGTTGCAGGTTTTTCCCTTTTGGCATTTTGAATATATAATGCCACTCCCTTCTGGCCTGCAAATTTTCTGCAGAGAAATCAGCTGATAGCTTTATGCGGATTCCCTTGTATATGACTCTTTATCTCTTGCTTCCTTTAGAATTCTCTGTTTATCTTTAACTTTTGTCATTTTAATTATGATATGTCTTGGTGTTGGTCTGTTTGGGTTCATCTTGTTTGGGACCCTCTGTGCTTTCTGTACCTGGATATCCTTATTCTTCTTTCAATTTGGGAAAATTTTAAGCCACAATTTCTTCATATACATTTTCTGTTCCCTTCTCTCTCTCTCTTCTCCTTCTGGAACATTTATTATGCAAATGTTGGCACATTCGATGTTATCTTAGAGATCTTATATGTTGTGCTTTTTTTTTTTTTGTCTTTCCTTCTGCAGTTCTGATTGGGTGATTTCCAATATTCTACCTTCTAGATCACTTATGTGTCCTTCTGTGTCATTTAGTGTGCTACTCATTTCTTCTAGAGTTCTTTTTTTTTTTTAATTTATTTAATTAATTTATTTTTTGCTGTGTTAGCTCTTTGTTGCTGCATGCGGGCTTTCTCTAGTTGTGGTGAGCGGGGGCTACTCTTTGTTGTGGTGCATGGACTTCTCATTGCACTGGTTTCTCTTTGGTGCGGAGCATGGGCTCTAGATGCATGGGCTTCAGTAGCTGTGGCTTGTGGGCTCTAGAGCGCAGGCTCAGTAGTTGTGGCACACAGGCTTAGTTGCTTCGCAGCATGTGGGATCTTCCTGGACTAGTGCTCAATCCTGTGTCCCTGCATTGGCATTGACAAGTGGATTCTTAACCACTGTGCCACCAGGGAAGTCCTAATGTTCTTTTTTTTCTCAGATATTGGGTTCTTTATATTTTCTAGTTCCTTGTTAAAATGATTTGTGTTTAGATCAATCTTCTCCCCTCATTCAGTTTGCATTTTCATTACCAACGTTTTGAATTCTTTGATAAATTGCTCATTTCTGTTTCATTATTTATTTTTTCAGAAGTTTTCTCTTGCTCTTTCAATTAAGAGTAGTTCCTCTGACTTTTCATTTTACTTAACTTTCTCTGTCTCTATGAATATAGGTAAAACCTTTACCTATTGTGACCATGAAGAGGTGTTGTTATGTGGGAGCATTCTTATGGAAATTTCATATGCTCAATGCCTTTGGTGGGAGGGCTGGAGTTGTTTATGCCTGTCATATCTTTCCTCAGGGTGTGCTGGCCAGTATGGTGTGGCTGCTGATGGAGAAGCTAAAGCCTGTACAGGATGTGAGGTGGGACTTCCTCTCTGCTCAGTGGCTGTCACTGCTCGTCCGGGGCAGGGTCTGCTCCTAAGTTGCTAAAGTGGAAGTCCTGAGGGTCAGGCTCCAGCAGGTTCTGTTTGCTTTAACTGTGTGTTTTTCCTTCTCCCCACACTGGGGCCTCTGCCCCAAAGGAGGGGAGTGCTGAAGCAAATGAGGGTTATGTGCTTACAGGGGTCTGATGTTCTGCCTGTGTAAGCATCTGTGGCTCTGCTCAGATGCAGCCCATGGTTGTGTGTTTTACACTGTTGTGGCTGCCTTAGTTCTAGTGTTAGGCTGTGGAATGGAGTGGGCAGGACCGAAGCATTTGTTCAGCTTGGGCTGGGGTGTACAGTGAGTTGGTCATGGGAATTTGGGTGCTATGCTGCTTTCGGAAGTCTGGACTGTTTCTGATGTGCAGCTTGGGTAAGTGCCAAGAGTGGCTGCTACTGCCCCACCCGCACTATGCCCTGGGCCCCTGGATTGCCTCTGTGTCCATAGATAGAGTCTTTTCTCAGGTCCTGGCTGCACTAGATCCAGTGCCAAGCTGTGGTGTGGAGTGACTGGGGCCAGGGCGTTTGCTTGGCTTGAACTGGGAAGTGTAGGCAAGTGGTAGCCACTGGGGCAGACCTCTCTTTGCCTTGCTTGGGGGTAAGCCAGCACCACGACCTCCTCATGAGTGGAATCTAGGCTTCTCCAGCCTTTCTATCTATCCCAGCCATTCTCTGAGCAGCCAAGTGCCAGGGCCTGGCCTGGGACACCCAGTCTGTGGCTTGACCTGCTGACTCCGCAGAGTGAGTTTCCACCCCAGTGATCTCTCTTTTCCTCTTAGTCCCCTCCCAGGGGTACAGGTCCCGACCTGATTATTTTCTTCCAGTGCTACCTGATTTTGTGTGTATCTGTCTTGCAGCCTTGATTGTATAAGAGTCCTTCTGTCAGTTTCCAGTTAGTTTTCCACGAGAATTGTTCCACGTATAGATGTATTTTTATGTGTTTGTGGAGAAGGTGAGCTTCTTGTCCTCTTGCTGTGCCACCTTGATCCCTTCCCCTACATCTCCTTTATCCATTCATCTATTGATGAACACTTGTTTCCATATGTTGGCTATTGTAATTAATGCTGCAGTGTATGCTGGTGTGCATATATCTTTTTGAATTACTGTTTCTATTTTCTTTGGGTAAATACCCAGAAGCAAAATTGCTGAACTGTATGGTAGTTCTAATTTTAATTTTTAGGAACCTCCATACTGTTTTCCATGGTGGCTGCACTAATGTATCATCTCATTAACAGTGCATTAGGGTTCCCTTTTTTCCACATCCTACCAACACTTGTTGTTTGTTGTCTTTTTGATAGCCATTCTGACACGTGTGGAGTGGTATCTCATTGTGGTTTTGATTTGCATTTCCCTGATGATTAGTGATGTTGAACATCTTTTCATTTGTCTGTTGGCCATTTGTATGTCTTCTTTGGAAAAATGTCCATTGAGGTCCTCTGCCCAGGTTTTAATTGGGTTTGTTATTTTGATGTTGAGTTGTTTGAATTATTTATATATTTTGATTACTTATCCCTTATTGGATATATCATTTGCAAATATCTTCTTCCATTGAGTAGGCTATTTTTTCATTTTGTTGATTGTTTCTGTGCTTTTGGAAAAAGCTTTTAGTTTGATGAAGTCCCACTGTTTATTTCTGCTTTCGTTTTCCTTGCCTGAGGAGACAGATCCAAAAAAATTTTGCTAAGACTGATATCAAAGAGTATCCCACCTGTGTTTTCTTCCAGGAGTTTTATGTTTTCAGGTCTTACATTTAAGTCTTTAATCCCTTTTGAGTTTTTTTTGTGTAGGGTGTGAGAAATTAGTCCAGTTTGATTCTTTTGCATGTAGCTGTCCAGTTTTCCCAGCACCATTTATTGAAGAGGCTGACTCTTCTCCATTATATATTCTTACCTCCTTTCTTGTAGATTAATTGGCGATATAATCATGGTTATTTTTTGGAGCTCTCTATTCAGTTCCATTAATCTGCATGTTTGCTTTTATGCTAATGTCATATAGTTTTAATTACCATAGATTTGTAATATAGTTTGAAATCAAAGAACATGATTTCTCCAGCTTTGTACTTCTTTCACATGATTGCTTTGGCTCTTTGGGGTCTTATGTGTTTCCATGCAAATTTTAGAATTATTTGTTCCAGTTCTGTGAAAGATGCCATTAGTGTTTTGATATGGATTGCATTGAATCTGTAGGTTGCCTTGGGTAGTATGATCATTTTAACAATATTTCTCTTCCAATCTATGAGCATGGTATATCTTTCCATTTATTTGTGTCATCTTCAATTTCTTTCATTGATTTCTTATAGTTTTCAGATTACAGATCTTTCACATCCTTGGTTAAACTTATTTCCCCAGGTATTTTATTTTTTTTAATGCAATTGTAAGTGGGATTGTTTTCTTAATTTTTCTTTCTGATAGCTCATAATCAATGTATAGAAATGGAACAGATTTCTGTATATTAATTTTGTATTCTGCTATTTATTTTTTAGATCTAATAGTTTTTTTTTGATGGAGTCAGTTTTACCTCTTCCTTTCCAATTTGGATTTCTTTTTAATTTATTTTTCTTGTCTGATTGCTGTGGCTAAGACTTTGAATAATATGTCTTATAAAAGTGATGAGAGTGGGCATCCTTGTCTTATTCCTGGCCTTAGAGGAAAAAAAATTCAGCTTTTTACCTTTGTGGATGTTTTTGGCTGTGGGTTTGTCATAGATGGCCTATATTATGTTGATGTACATTTCCTCTATACACATTTGTTGAGAATATATCATAAATGGATGTCAGAGCATATTCAAAATGCTTTTTCTGCATCTATTGAGATGATTGTATGATTTTTCTTCTTCAATTTCTTAATGTGGTATATCACATCAATTGATTTACAGATATTGAACCATTCATTCATTCCTGGAATAAATCCCAGTTGATCATGTTGTATGATTCTTTTAATGTATTGTTTGCTTATGTTTTATTGAGAATTTCTGCATCTATGTTTATCAGTGATATCAGCTTGTAATTCTCCTTTTTGTTGTGTCTTTGTCTGGTCTTGGTATCAGGTTGATGTTGGCCTCAAAGAATGAGTTTGGAAATATTACTTCCTCTGCAATTTTTTGGAATAGTTTGAGAAGGTTAGGTGCTAACTCTTCTTTAAATGTTTAGCAGAATTTTCCAGTGAAACTGTCTGGTCCTGAAGCTTTGTTTGTTGGTAGTTTTTTGATTACTGATTCAAGTTCATTACTAGTAATTGCTCTGTTCATATTTTTTTATTTCTTCTTGATTAAGTTTTGGGAGATTATATTCTAGAAAGTTATCTGTTTCTTCTAGGTTTTACAATTTGTTGGCATATAATTGAGGTAACCTCTATGATCCTTTGTATTTCTGCAGTGTTGGTTGTAACTGATGAGTCTGGCTAAAGGTTTATCAATTTTGTTTATCTTTTACAAGAACCAGCTTCTAGTTTCAATGATCTTCCCTATTTTTTTTGGTCTCTATTTCATTTATTTCTGCTCTGATCTTTATTATATCCCTACTTCTATTAACTTTGGGTTTTGTTTGTTGTTCTTTTTCTATTTCTTTTAGGTATAAATTTAGATCATTTATTTGAGATCTTTCTTGTTTCCTGGAGTAAGCCTTTATTACCATAAACTTCCCTCTAGAAGTACTTTTGCTGCATTCCAAACATTTGGCCTGTTGTGTTTCCATTTTAATTTGTCTCAAGACACTTTTTGATTTACTCCTTGTTTTCCTCAATTACTCATTAGTCTTTTAGTAGTGTATTGTTGAGGCTCCATATGTTTATGTTTTTTCCAGTTTTTTCTTGCAGTCAATTTCTAGTCTCATACAGTTGCAGTTGGAAAAATGCTTGATATGATTTCAATCTTCTTTAATTTACTGAGATTTTTTTTGTGGCCTAACATGTGTTCTATTCTGAAGAATGTTCCATATTCACTTGAAAAGAATATGTATTCTTCAGTTTTTGGATGGAATGCTCTTTATGTATGCATTAAGGCCATTTGGACTATTGGGTTCTTTTTGTGTGTGTGTGGTATGCAGGCCTCTCACTGTTGTGGCCTCTCCCATTGCAGAGCACAGGCTCTGGACATGCAGGCTCAGCGGCCATGGCTCACGGGCCTAGCCGCTCCATGACATATGGGATCTTCCTGGACTGGGGCATGAACCTGTGTCCCTTGCATTGGCAGGTGGACTCTCAACCACTGTGCCACCAGGGAAACCCTATTCGGTTCTTTAAGGCCAGTGTTTTCTTGTTGACTTTTTGCCTGGATATCTGTCTCTTGATGTAACTGGGGTGTTAGAGTCCCCAACTTTTATTTTATTACTGTCAATTTCTTCCCTTATATTGTTAATATTGGCTTTGTGTGTTTAGGTGCTCCTATGTTGCATACATATATATTTACAATTGTTATATCTTCTGGTTGGACCGATTCCTTTATCACTATGTAATGCCCTTCTTTGTCTTTTTTTTTTTTTTTTTGCTGTACGCGGGCCTCTCACTGCTGTGGCCTCTCCCGTTGCGGAGCACAGGCTCCGGACACACAGGCCCCGCGGCCACGGCTCGCGGGCCCAGCCGCTCCGCGGCATGTGGGATCCTCCGGGATCGGGGCACGAACCCGTGTCCCCTGCATCGGCAGGCGGACTCTCAACCACTGCGCCACCAGGGAGGCCCCTTTGTCTTTTTTTATAGTCTTTCTTTTAAAGTCTATTTTGTCTGATACAAGTATTGCTACCCCAGCTCTCTTTTTGTTTCTATTTGCATGGAATATCTTTTTCCATCCCATCACCTTCAGCCTGTATATGTCTGAAGAGAGTCTTTTGTAGGCAACATACAGATGGTTCTTGTTTTCTTATCTCTGTGTCTTTTGATTGGAGCATTTAGTCCATTTTCATTGAAAGTAAGTATTGATAAGTATTTCCTTATTGCCAAATTGTTAATTGTTTTCTGGTTGTTTTTGTAATTCTTCTCTGTTCATTTCATCTTCTCTTGCTCTCTTTCCTTGTGATTTTTGACTACCTTTAGTGTTATGTTTGGAATCTTTTCTCTTTATTTTTCATGCATTTAATATAAGTTTTTGTTTTGTGGTTACTATGAGGTTCATATGTGACAACATATGTATACATATGCCTAATTTAAGTTAATGATCCCAAACACATTCTAACAGCCCTACATTTTTATTCCCCTGAGCCACATTTTACATTTTTGATATCATATTTTACATCATTTTATTTTGCATATCCCTTATAGTTAATTTTACTGTTTTTTTTTAACCTTCCTACTAGCTTTATAATTGTTTGGTCCACTACCTTTACTATATATTTGTCTTTACTGTGAGACTTTTCCTTTTCTAACTTTCTCATTTCTAGTTGTGGCCTTTTCTTCTCTGCTTAGAGAAGTCCCTTTAATATGTCTTGTAAGGCTGATTTGGTTTTGATGAACTCTTTTAACTTTTGCTTGTCTCTAAATCTCTTTATCTGTCCTTCCATTCTGAATGATAACCTTGCTGGGTAGAATACTCTTGGTTGTAGATTTTTTCCTTCAGCACTTTGAATACATGTGGTGCCACTGCTTTCTGGCCTGCAAAGTTTCTGCTGAAAAGTCAAACAGTGGTCTTATGGGAGTCCCCTTATATGTATCTAGTTGCTTTTCTCTTGCTGCTTTTAAGATTCTCTCTTTATCTTTAATTTATGACATTTTAATTAGAATGTATTTTGATGTGGACCTCTTTGGGTTCATCTTGTTTGAGACTTTGTGTGCTTCCTGGACTTGGATGTGTGTTTCCTCCTTCAGGTTAGGTAAGTTTTCAGGTATTATTTCTTCAAATAAGTTGTCTATGTTTTTATCTCTCTTATTCTTCTGGGACCCCCTATAATGCAAGTATTAGTATGCTTGATGTTGTCTCAGAGGTCTCTTAAACTATCCTCATTATTATTATTATTTTTCTATTCAGCTTGGGTAATTTCCACTACTGTTTTCCAGATCATTGATCTGTTCCTCTGTATCATGTAGTCTACTGTTGATTCCTTCTGTCTTATTTTTAAATTTCAGTAATTGTATTCTTCAGCTCTACTTGATTCTTCTTTATACTTTCTAACTTTTTGTTGAAATTCTCTGTTCATCCTGTCTTCTCTTGAGTTTGATGAGTATCTCTATACTCACTACCTTGAACTCTTTATCAGGTTGATTGCTTATTTCCAATTCATTTAGTTCTGTTTCTGAGGATTTGTCTTGTTCCTTCATTTGGAACATATTCCTCTGTCTCCACATTTTGTCTAATTCTCTGTGTTTATTTCTATGTGTTAGGTATGTTGGTTAGCTTTCCTGTTATTGGAGAGTGGCCCTATGTAGGATTTATCCTGTGTGGTCCAGCAGCATATCCCCCTTTGGCCGTTAGAGCTGTATGCTTTAGGGGTGTCCCCTCTGTTGGCTATATGCATACTTTGTTGTGGCAGGGCTGACTACTGTAGGTGCACTGGTAGGCAAGGCTGGCCCTCGGCCTGGTTTGCTGTGAGGCCCTGCCTTGTATCATTGCTACTGGATTGCTGGAGGGTGGAGTAGACTTCCTATACTGCTCTCTGTATAGCCAAGGTAGCATGCTCATGGCAGGTGCTGGCCTGCTTGTGGGTGTGACCTAGACCCCACAAGTGTTTCATATATTTAGAAACTTATTAAGTTCAGAAATGTTCTTGACTATCATGTCTTTCTGATCAATTCCTTTTTATCATTATAAAATATTCCTCTATCTTTCTTAATATTTTCTGCTCTGAATTTTATTTTTCCTAGTGTTAATATTGATATTGTGGCTTTCTTTCTATTAGCATTTTCCTGATGTGTCTTTGATATTAATTGTATCTGTTTATAATTAAATAAACCAATTTCATAAGGAATGTGTGAATTTATTCTTGTAAAATAATCATACAATTGCAGAAATATGTTAAAGAAACATTAATGTCCCTTTTCTCTCCATTTCAATTCCATTCTTATTGCCCAAGATAATTGCTATTTTTTTGTGTATATTTTCCAGACCCATTTATAGGGAGTGACACTTTTTTTTTTCTATTCTTTTCTCTCTTATGAAACTGTTGTTAAGGTGGATGTTGGTTTGTCTGGATGAGTCTCCTGGATTTTAATTTTTTTTTTCTTTTCATACTTTTCATTTTCTTGCCATTTTCTCATTCTGGGAGAATTCTTTGGCTTTCTTTTTTCATCACTAATTTGTGTTGTTAGTGTGTTTATGTCTTCAACTGTGTAGTTTTTGTATCTGCAATACCATTTTTAATTTCCAAGAATGCCAGTGGTTTTATTGTGGTTCTTCTTTTTATAGCTATGGTAAACAGTTAAATATCTTTGAGGATATTAAGTATACTAATTATATTTAATTAAGAGTTTAGTTTTCTGTTTGTTGAGTTTGAGGCCTCTCTCTCTCTCTCTCTCTCTTTTTTTTTTTTTTTTTTTTTTTGCGGTACACGGGCCTCTCACCATTGTGGCCTCTCCTTTTGCAGAGCACAGGCTCCGGACGCACAGGCTCAGTGGCCATGGCTCACGGTCCTAGCCACTCCATGGCATATGGGATCTTCCCAGACCGGGGCACGAACTCGTGTCCCCTGCATCGGCAGGCGGACTCTCAACCACTGCACCACCAGGGAAGCCCTGAGGCCTCTCTTTAATTCTTTTGATGTTTCTTAAATGTTCGGCAGTTGTCTGCTTGGATAAGAATCACTTTGGGTGCTAGTAAAAGTGAGGATTTCAGTTCCCCATTTAGAGCTACTTTGATGATGGGGTCGTGAAGCTTTTTCAAGAAACAAGCTTCCCAGGTGATTTTTATGCACACTAAATGTTGACAAATATTCAACTAGATTGTACAGTATTAGTAGCTGTAGTGTATTTTGTAGTAAACTAAATATTCATGTAATTTATTTGCAGTCATTGTAAGGTTCTTATTACAGGTGTTAGGTCAAGTTATACTGGAGTAAGTGAGTAAAGAGATTTAGGTGCTCCTTAGACCAGGAAAGTGGTTTATCTTCCTAGAGCAGGAACTTCCTGTCCCTTGTGGTGTATATTGCCTAGATTCTTTGATCACAGAAGAAACATTCTGGGCTCTAAAGTTACAACCCACATGGGGCTTCTTAGGCTAAAGTCTGAATAAATCCATCTATAGAATCCAGTGTGTCTCTGGACTTGGTTGAGAAAAAAATTAGAACTTTATTTTCAAAGTTCTATCTCAAATTTAACATTTTGTTTAATTATTAATATAGGTGACAAACCACAGTACTGCTGACAATACCTAAGACTTTTTCATGAATAGAAATTACAGATATTTTCATACCACAATACAGGTATGCAAAATATCATTTATGATTGCACTACCTCTAAACTATGGAAGTTATTAGATCCACTGCTAGATCTTGTTATTTCATGTTTGTTAATATGACAAATTTAAAAATATTTTTATAACTATCAATGTAATTGTTTTCCTTTTAAATCTCTGTTTTTTTGTTTTATGTATTATGGTCATTGTTTTGAGAAGAGCTTTTATTTTTCACCAGACTGTAAATGGAGTCCAGGACAAGTTTAAGAACAGCTAGACTTGACTTGACTTGTGATTTTAGTCTGAGTCAGTTGCTGAGTAAGATTTTTTCTGAGAGTGGGATATTAGCTTAATTGTTCTGCCCTTTAATTACTTAAAATACAATATGTTCAACTTATAGAGCCTTTGATTCTAGAGTATTGCTGGAAATTCTTAATTATTTTTGAAGCCTTTTTTTTCCCTAAGTGGAATTGCTCTTTTCTTGATTTTTATCATTGTTTTTTCTTTTCTTCCTCCTTCTCTTCTTCTTTCTTCCTTCCTCTTTACCTCCCACACTTTTCATCCCTACCCCCTCTTTTCTTAATTCTTTTCATTAATTATTGAGTAGTTAATCTATGCAGATATGTACAAATTCAAAAGATACAATGATGTCTAGTGATTTGGGGATAAATAGGATTAAAAACAATATATCCTGAAAACCTCTTCACAAAGGTAGAAGAGAAAGAAAGGTTTTATTATTGAGTAAGCTTTAAACCAGAATATGACACAAATCACAGGCAAACTGCTAAAGAGATTGCATATACAGAAAGAAGTCTTACCATTTTATATAAGTAAGCAGATACAACCCATTACATACATGTTCTCAAGAACAATAACTAGTCCTCAAATAAGAGCACTTTATAGTACTCTTTTGCCTGCATAATTCACCATAAATTAGTCAGATAATTAGAATGACAATCTGTGTTAGGTAATTGCCTTTATCCATAGTAAAGTTAAACTTCTTATATCTTTATGACAGGAGATAGGTTTGTAGCTTGGAACCACATGCCTATAGAAGTTAGGCTCCCACATAAATTGGGAGATAGGGGTGCTATCTTCTTTGATGAGTACATTTCAAAGAGATAGCTCTCATGTCCTTGAGAAAGACATTCCTGGGTGAAAAGCTGGAAAGAAGTTTATTTACATATATTTCAAAGAGATAGAGAAAAAAACAGTAAAAAGATTTCTAAAGTAAATGATAAAAAAAAAGGATGGGACCAGTCTCTTTCGTTTTTTGCCCCAGGGAAATTATTTTTCTTTTTTTAAAATTTATTATTTATCTTTACTTTTCCCCCAGAAACAATCATTTTTGACCATTCTTTGTGTATTCTTCAGAGGTGGTACCTGTATTTACAAGTGTGGGTATAACTGTGGGATAAATTCCTAGTATGGTACCTGTTCTATGAAAGTCTTTTGAATGAGAAAATGTCCAGGCTCTGTTTTCAAACCTCTTATAATCCAGTGTCAACTGAAAAAAAAAGGTGCAACCTCAAAGTTGAGAATTATGTTTTATTTGATGGACTCTCTGAGTACTTAAGCCTGGAAGATGAACTCTCAGATAACTCTGAGTGACCTTTCCAAAGAAGTCAGGGAGGAGCCAGGATATATCGTAGTTTTTTTTTTTTTAAAAAACAGGTAGTCAGAAAATCAAAAAATTACTGTTAATTATGGAATATTACTCAGCCATAAAAAACAAAATATTGCCATTTCCAGCAACATGGATGGACCTAGAGATTATCATACTAAATGAAGTAAGTCAGACAAAGAAAAATATATGACATCACTTGTATGTGGAATCTAAAAAACAATACAAATGAACTTATTTACAAAACAGAAACAGACTCACAGACATATAAAACAAACTTATGGTTCAAAGGGAAAAGGGTGGGGAGGGATAAATCAGGAGTATGAGATTAACTGATTAACAGATACACACTACTACATACAAAAAAAAGAGCAAGGACTTACTGTATAACACAGGGAACAATAGTCAATATCTTGTCAATATCTTGTCTTTTCCTATAATGGAAAATAATCTGAAAAAGTATTCAGACATATATATATATATATATATATATATATGTATATATGAGAGAGAGAGAAAATCTAGCACAATATTGTAAATCAACTATACTTCAATTAAAAAAAGAACAAAACAAACAAAACTAAATCACTATTTAAAGGCTTAGAAAACAAAAAAGATTACTGTTGGTTAACGAAAAACCATACATCTCAAGTTAGTGAATTTAGTACTTTTCTATGTATGGGAAGATGCAAGAGTGTGGGTTCATTGAAATCATTTCTTTGATATGCACTTTAACTATCTAGGGCCAGTATCCCGCTTTTCTCCATCCTGAATCCCCTCAAGGTACACAGTTGTGGGTGGCTGCAATGACTGATAGCCTGATGGCTGGAACATCCCTTGTTTATTGATATGGCAGGTGACATTCTTCATCCACATTGGCTCCTCTTGTTCATAAATTCGACAAATGTTTGGGAGGTATTTCATGAAAAATTTTGTCCCACAGTGCTAGGAAGGCTTATTCCTAGATCAGATGAAGATTCTGTTGATAGGCCACTCAATGTGTTAATTTTTGGATCAGGCCCTGTTGATAATCTAAAATTCTCTGGATCACCTGTCTTACTAGTCTATTATGATCCAGGAAATGTTTTCCCTTGTTGTTTCTCCCCATATCTAGAGTTGTGCTATTACAATATTCTATGTAGAGTTAAATATATGATCTACTGTCTTAAGATGTTTATCCGTTATTAATTTTGTCAGAGGCCTGATTACACATTGAGTAATGTAAGAGACAGCAATCTTATAAAACAGATAGGATGTAAGTAATATAGCTAGTAACATTAATGAAGTCCTAGTGCAGCAGAGAGGGGTACAAGGCATAAATAATTTGAAAACAACAAGAAAGAACATATTAAAACAATGATTAGTATAACTGGTTGTAATCGGATTGCAATAAGCCATCAAGTTCACAGGTGAGCCAGCTGGAAAAGCCAAATTCTGGAAGGATCAGGTAGACAGAAAAAGATAAATGTTTCATCTTTGTTTACAAAGGTGTACTTTATCAACGTGTTATAGGTTATAGTGTAAGAGGAAAGGCTTTTCTGGAAAACAAAGATTCAAAGCCAGTATATTTCAGAAAAAGTCATAAATTATAAATCATATTTATCAATTCATTCAGTCCCATGTAATTAATTCCTGTTGATCTGGATGAAGTTGTCAGGTTTTCCATTAGAGTTTTGCAATTTCTTAACCAGTTCAGTGGTATGATTTAAAACTTATCAGAGGGCTTCCCTGGTGGTGCAATGGTTGGGAGTCTGCCTGCCGATGCAGGGGACATGGGTTTGTGTCCCGGACTGGGAAAATCCCACATGCCGTGGAGGATCTGGGCCCGTGAGCCATGGCCGCTGAGCCTGTGCGTCTGGAGCCTGTGCTCCACAACGGGAGAGGCCACAACAGTGAGAGGCCCACGTACCGCAAAAAAAAAAAAAAAAAAAAAAAATCAGAAACAGACTTTTCAAAAAGTCAATTTTATGACTCTTTTTGGAGATCTTCTTTTTATAAAAGCATCAGTGTAAAACAATGATTGCCTATAAACAAGACTTCAATGCCTGAATAAACATAAAGATTTGCAATTTGGGTGGATGTATGAAGACTCTTTATAAGATGGTTTACCAGCAAGAGAATCTATTTATGTGGACTGGCAGAAAGACTCCTCACAGGAACACACCATTAAGGATGAACAGCAAAATGAAATTAAGGTTAGTCTTATTTGGGACTGTCATATCAGTTTGATTAATCAGTAAATCAATGTACTTTAGTTTCAGAGCTTATAAATTCAGCTTTCTTATTAGCAGTGATTAACACATTTCATAGTACTTATCTGGGAGAGAAAGTGCTTTTGACTCTAAGAGATTTGCTTTATTTTTTTTAAATAAAAGCTTGTTTCCTTCTTAGGGGAATCATATTCTAAGTTCATATTTTCCTCTTTTAAAGAGAGGGCTAATATTGCTTCTTTTCTGCAGTAATGAAATTGGAGTTCCCAGCCCATGCTTTTAAGCACTATGCTGTAGAGTCTACAGCAGAAGAATGGTAGACAATCTGGTTTTGAAACTAAATTTGGAGGAACCATACTGAATATCAAGCTAACAAATTTGGACTTTATTAAGTGAGGAATATTTGATTAGGGAGGGAGAAAATCAAATAGATGTTGTGGGAAGATTAATCAGTTGTGATGTGCAGATTATTTTGTAGGGCTAGATATTTGGAGGCAAGAAGAATCAAGAGATTTTTTAAAAACATTTCCAGTAAGAGATAATAAGGATTAAAACGAGGGCAGTTGAAATGGAAAGGGAAGGGATAGCTATAAAGAAGGAAAATTTGACAGTTGTAGTGACTATAAAGGGTGAGAAAGGAAAATGGCCCAAGATGGCTTAGATATCAAACAGATCTATGCTTGGAAGAATGGTGGCATCATACCCTCAATAGAAGGATGAACTGAATTGGGAGAAGGAAGATCTGATATGAAGCAAGGGAGATAGTGAAAAATAAATTATTACAAGCTTCTGAGTATTCAGATATATATATTTTGGAGTTAGTCTTATGAGGGGGAATCATTTGAACACATGTAAATATGGTATGTGAACTGAAATAAACAAGTTACCATTTCTATAACTATTTCTTAAAGAATATTAGTTAAAATTATTCCAAGTCCAGAAGGTTCACTAGCCTCTAGCTTTATTTAAGTAGAGATGTCCATGGTTCCCTCTTCATATAGCTATAGATACAATTAGTAACCAGATTATCACAAAGCCTTTGGAATGTTATGTTTACCATGTAAAGTGATCAATTATGGTCACTTTGTTTCTGCCAAATGTAGCAAACTTTCTAACATGGTCAATCGTTGGACAAAGCACTTTGCTCAAATGGATTGGTGCTTATTTGAGAGATATCCTGAGAATAAACTGAGATCAAGAAATGTGAAGTAGCCTCAGTTACTAATCTACTCTTACCTTTTAAAAATATAGTAAAATATAATTTTATTGGTGTTTGATATTGTGAATTCCAGCTTTAATTTATAGAAATCTGTTTTTACTCTAGTAAAAGTATGAAGGGTGGAAAATTTTAGAGTTCTTTGTTTTCAAGACACAGTTTGATAAAATTTGGTTAGTGGTGTGGGTCACAGTAGAGCTCCATGCTTTCCTCCTCAGGATGTTGATTACTGCTTTATTACAGAGAACATTGTACAGTGGCCATGCTGTTCCTAGACTTTGGTGCCTATAGCTTTTGTTAGTGGCAGGTATTCACTGCTAAGTTTAAGATTTAGGGTTGCCTAAATCCAGCCATAGGACCTATCATTTATAAGCTTTATTTGCACATTTTAGTATTTATAGTAGATTTGGAAAGGCAAGAGAGGTGGCAGGCAATTACATTTTGAAACCTCATTACACTTTATGCTATGAGTAGAATTTCAAAGTTTGTTTTCTTGGAACAGTTAAAAAGAAAAAAAAACAGCCATTGTAAAATGTAAACAGAAACTTTTGTTGAAATTACTATTGATTGTGAAGAAAATATTGCCAACATATTAGTTTTTATAATAAGTAGCTTAATGTTTGAAAGAAAGGGCAAAATATCTCATGTTTTCTTCCACAAATCTGGGGCTGTCTTCATGGTTGTACAACCTGTGCAGTTACACAGGGCCCCATGTTTGGAAGTATCTCACATTTATTTTAATTATCTGAAGTTGCTATCTTGAAATTCTGAATACATTTTGAACAAAGGGCCTTGCATTTTCATTTTGCATTAAGCCCCCCACTGCCCTGCCCCAAATTATGTAACTGGTCCTGCATAAATCCCTTGGTTACTTTCAGATTAACTTGTACCCTGCTTAGTTCCCATTACTGTAGCTGATCTCAGCTCACTTTTAACATGTGAAATCCAAGATAGAATTGCAATTAAAGTGAAGTCTGCTGATTTAGGTTGATTACTGGCATTTAAGCAGTTTGGACTAAGTGCAAGTTACATGTTCAGGAAATCTTAGCTTTG